>NC_089272.1:36804638-37104638 GCF_963678975.1 Dysidea avara
TGTAGCGAGCTATGTAAGGATTTTTATGTAGTTTATCAGCTATAAATGTGTAGCTGGTGAGGTGGGCAGCTATTGTCAGCTGGTTGTGACTTTTTTTTTTGGTTTGGTCTCACCTTACCAAACCAGAGACAATGTAGTGCCTCAGCCTAGTAATCATTCAGAGGGTGACTTTAAGGGAGAACTGGAAATTTTTTGGGAGGGAGAAATATATAAGGTTAGAAAGGGTATTTATAGTACAGCATACGTATGTAGCTTGGTACAGTGGTAAGATCTACAAGCTAGACTATAGCTAATTCTGTAAATAGATATGTATGCACATACCATGATGTACCAGTGAATTAGTGCATGTCGGCGTGTCCTGGTGTATATATATACATTTTCCTGTCATCTATATTTGTATCTGTATATACATCCATCTGTATGGTGCAGATTTGGAAGGAGTATTTTTTTGCCTTGCATCCATACATGGCTGTAGGACCAAGTGTCCTACAGACCTTCAGCACTTGTGCTGTAAAGCATTAATAAATAAAAATAAATAAATGTACATTTTTACTTATGCCTTCATATTAATTTTCAGCAATTTCACAATCCTAAATATAATCTTTGTGAATAATGACACCATCATTTACTTTAAATTTCAATACCAGGCAGGTAACAATTTAGATTTAAAATAAACACATCATTCAGTAGTAATGATCATGGAAACTCTGTATGAAGAAAAACTCAATATGAAATTAAGCCTGAGCCTATTATGCTAAAAATTTTACCTATTATTATTTCCAGAATTTCCCAAAAATTCTCCTATTATTCTTTTTTTATTCTTGTATTTAGCCAATTATTCCATAATAATACTCATTTAGTTTCTGTGACTAGTCACTTAGTTTTCATGATGCTGCTATAAGTGATTTGCCAGAATTAATAGTTAAAAATGAAGCATTTTTCTAGCCATAAATAGTTACAACAGATCTATACTTAGAATATCTGCAGAAATAATTCAATAATATTAGTGTATGAAAGCTCTAGCTATAGCTACATGCTAAGTTAGGTAGATGATAATGATATGTACATGTTCAAAAACTGCAATGGTGTAAGATGCACAAGTTTCAGAATAGTGCAGTTAGCTACATTCCTGATGTTGGCTGCAGATTTTTAGTATGAAATGATCGGACTGCTCTATTAGAGTATCTGAGTGTTCTATTAGAGTACAGTTATCGATCGTTTAGAGGCTTTTCAGCCAACACTCATATAGCTAACAATGTCAGCTATGTATCATTCTTAGTAACTTAACTCTTTCTTCTAGCTAATCAAGAATAGACACCCATCTAATTCCACCGATTATTCCCATGAACATCCGATAATTCTAAAATTATTCCTGTAACTAGACTAAGCCTGTTTTTCTGGAATTATCCTTATGAAATTGGTGACCTATTATTCTGAAAATTATGATGGCATAATAGGAACAGGCCTACATGAAATTGAATTATGAATAAAACAAGATCAAAGATCTCTGAATTATTAGCAACTATTCTAATGGCTTCAGAATACTAGTACTATCTGGATAGTATGCTTTGTAATGTATCCATTATTACAGGTTTTTGCAATTGAATTCGGCGACTTTGCAATTGAATTCGTCCCGTTTGCAATTGAGTTCGTCGCTTTTGCAATTGAATTCGTCCCGTTTGCAATTGAATTCGTCCCGTTTGCAATTGAATTCGTCGGTTTTGCAATTGAATTCGTCCCGTTTGCAATTGAATTCGTCACTTTTGCAATTGAATTCGTCGCTATTGCAGTTAAATTCGTCCATAACAAGAATGGCAGCTGGAGCAAACATGAAAACATGATGTAGCAGCTGCTACAAGAACTTGTTCAAGTACAACAGTAGTAAACAACTCTTTATAAGGCAATAATTCTTCCTCTACAGCCTCTCCAACAACATTCCAAACTCTACTACGCCATTCGCGATGGGTGTGGTCACTCGCGAGCAAGCTAATTAACTTGTCAGACAGCTATCAACTTCGCGTACTACCAGCTTCAATTACCTTCTAGTGTCTCAAGTGTAACTCTCCAAGGCATAAATAGTTCATCTCTTAATGAACGGGTTGGTTTCTTGGAGCCGTTTTGTTTATGACGAATTGTAATGCAAACGCGACGAATTCTATTGCAAAACCGACTAATTCAACTGCAAAACCGACGAATTCAATTGCAAAACCGACGAATTCAATTGCAAACGGGACGAATTCAATTGCAATACCGACGAATTCAATTGCAATACCGACGAATTCAATTGCAAACGGGACGAATTCAATTGCAAAGGCGACGAATTCAATTGCAAAAACCTGTAAAACTAATATACTAGAACATCTGAACTCCAATAACTTGTTGACATCCCACCAGTTTGGCTTCTTAGAGGGCCATTCATGCACTACCCAATTACTTCATGTTATGGATATTTTAACAAAATCACTTGATCGTGGAGTACCTGTTGATGCGGTTATTTACAAGGATCTGCAGAAAGCTTTTGATAGTGTGCCACATAAACGTTTATTGTATAAGATTGAACACTAAACGTTTATTCTATAAGATTGAACACAGGCAACCTTCTTAGATGGATTGATGGATTTCTATCCAATAGGAGACAGCGCGTTGTTTTAAACGGGGGAAAATCATGTTGGCAAGATGTGAAGAGTGGTGTTCCACAAGGATCAATTCTAGGACCTCTTCTCTTCCTTATTTATGTTAATGATATGCCGAAATCCATCTCAAGTCATGTGTTTTTATTTGCAGATGATACCAAGCTTATACAAACCATTTCTACTTTGGCAGACCATGTACAACTCCAAACTGATTTAGATAATCTAGCCAAATGGTGTGATGTGTGGCAACTGAAGTTCAATGTTACTAAATGTAAAGTGATTCACTTTGGTCGAGCCACACACAGCTTTGGAGGCTACTATCTTAATGGTGTCTCATTGGACTCAGTTAATTGTCATAAGGACTTGGGTATTATATTTGATGCGAATTTAAAGTTCCACCAACACGCTTCTGAAGTAGCTATGAAAGCGAACAGGGTATTGGCTTGTATGAAAAGAAGCTTTATCGATTTGAATGAATTTGTACTATCACGGTTGTATAAATCAATGGTTCGACAAATATTAGAATATGGAAATGTAATTTGGGGACCCCATTATGTATTAGATCAACGTAAACTTGAGGGTGTGCAACGGCGTGCTACAAAACTAGTACCATCTTTAAGAGACAAGTCTTACATAGATCGACTGACATCAATGAATTTACCATTTTGTACAGGCACAGACGTGGTGACTTAATATTTCTTTTCAAGATGTTGAACGATCACTTCAATCTGGATCACTCCAACTTTTTTACTTTCTCCCACAATACACAAACTAGAGGTCACGCATATAAATTACTTAAGCCCCCTGCCCACCTTTCATGTCAGGTCAATTAACTATTTTGGTACTAGAGTAATTAATGATTGGAACAATCTTACAAGTGGTATTGTAGGAAATTCTTTATTAAATAATTTTAAATCAGCTATAGATAATTACTTTTATGACTATAGATTTATGTTAATGTAATAATTACCTAATCCAAAACAGCCAAGCTGTAAAAAAAGTGTGCGGCCCTCAGAAAGGCTATGGTGAAAAAAGATGTGAAATCCAAGGTGGCGGCCAAGAAATGGCCGTGATGGTAGGTTAATGGTAAAAATTTTAATAATGACAATTCAGGTAAATTTTGTGAAGCGGCACAAAAATTCACCTGAATTGTCGTTATTAAAATTTTTACCATTAACCTACCATCACAGCCATTTCTTGGCCGCCACCTTGGATTTCACATCTTTTTTCACCATAGCCTTTCTGAGGGCCGCACACTTTTTTTACAGCTTGGCTGTTTTGGATTAGATTTCATTTCTTTTTGTATTTGTATACCCCAAAGCCGGCCTATGGCCAGCTTTGGGACTTTTTAAACCTATGTTTTTTTTCTTTACTACAGGAAGAAGTAAAGATGAAGTAGATATACTTTAAATATTTTATCAGTAAATGTACAAATTATATATATAATACATATGTGACCGGATTTGCAAAAAGGGGCCTTCCACACACATCCAATTTGCCAACTTTGACAATTGATAACTTCAGATTGGAAAGAGCTATTGCCTTGAAATTTGGGCAGTGGTGATTTCTTTGCAGCTGAACTCTCTACAAGGCAATTTCTTCTAGCTGATCTCTCTACAGGGAGATTTGTTTGTAGCTGAACTATCTACAAGGTAACTTCTTCTAGCTGATCTCTCTACAGGGTGATTTGTTCGTAGCTGAATTCTGTACAGGTGATGTGTTTGCAGCTGAGCTCTTTACAAAATGGTTTCTTTGTAGCTGAACTCTCTACAAAGTAACTGATCTTTCTACAGGGTGATTTGTTTGTAGCTGAATTCTGTACAGGTGATTTGTTTGCAGCTGAGCTCTTTACAGAATGGTTTCTTTGTAGCTGAACTCTCTACAAGGTAATTTCTTCTAGCTGATCTCTCTACAGGGAGATTTGTTTGTAGCTGAACTATCTACAAGGTAATTTCTTCTAGCTGATCTCTCTACAGGGTGATTTGTTTGTAGCTGAATTCTGTACAGGTGATTTGTTTGCAGCTGAGCTCTTTACAGAATGGTTTCTTTGTAGCTGAACTCTCTACAAGGTAATTTCTTCTAGCTGATCTCTCTACAGGGAGATTTGTTTGTAGCTGAACTACCTACAAGGTAACTTCTTCTAGCTGATCTCTCTACAGGTTGATTTGTTTGTAGCTGAATTCTGTACAGGTGATTTGTTTGCAGCTGAGCTCTTTACAAAATGGTTTCTTTGTAGCTGAACTCTCTACAAAGTAACTTCTTCTAACTGATCTTTCTACAGGGTGATTTGTTTGTAGCTGAACTATCTACAAGGTAATATCTTCTAGCTGATCTCTCTACAGGGTGATTTGTTTGTAGCTGAATTCTGTACAGGTGATTTGTTTGCAGCTGAGCCCTTTACAGAATGGTTTCTTTGTAGCTGAACTCTCTACAAGGTAATTTCTTCTAGCTGATCTCTCTACAGGGAGATTTGTTTGTAGCTGAACTATCTACAAGGTAACTTCTTCTAGCTGATCTCTCTACAGGGTGATTTGTTCGTAGTTGAATTCTGTACAGGTGATTTGTTTGCAGCTGAGCTCTTTACAGAATGGTTTCTTTGTAGCTGAACTCTCTACAAGGTAATTTCTTCTAGCTGATCTCTCTACAGGGAGATTTGTTTGTAGCTGAACTACCTACAAGGTAACTTCTTCTAGCTGATCTCTCTACAGGTTGATTTGTTTGTAGCTGAATTCTGTACAGGTGATTTGTTTGCAGCTGAGCTCTTTACAAAATGGTTTCTTTGTAGCTGAACTCTCTACAAAGTAACTTCTTCTAACTGATCTTTCTACAGGGTGATTTGTTTGTAGCTGAACTATCTACAAGGTAATATCTTCTAGCTGATCTCTCTACAGGGTGATTTGTTTGTAGCTGAATTCTGTACAGGTGATTTGTTTGCAGCTGAGCCCTTTACAGAATGGTTTCTTTGTAGCTGAACTCTCTACAAGGTAATTTCTTCTAGCTGATCTCTCTACAGGGAGATTTGTTTGTAGCTGAACTATCTACAAGGTAACTTCTTCTAGCTGATCTCTCTACAGGGTGATTTGTTCGTAGTTGAATTCTGTACAGGTGATTTGTTTGCAGCTGAGCTCTTTACAAAATGGTTTCTTTGTAGCTGAACTCTCTACAAAGTAACTTCTTCTAACTGATCTTTCTACAGGGTGATTTGTTTGTAGCTGAACTATCTACAAGGTAATTTCTTCTAGCTGATCTCTCTACAGGGTGATTTGTTTGTAGCTGAATTCTATACAGGTGATTTGTTTGCAGCTAAGCTCTTTACAGAATGGTTTCTTTGTAGCTGAACTCTCTACAAGGTAACTTTTCTAGCTGATGTCTCTACAAGGTGGCTAGTTTGTAGCTGAACTCTCTACATGGTGGTTTCTTTGTAACTGAACTTTCTACAAGTTGACTTCTTCTAACTGATCTTTCAATAGGGTGATTTGTTTGTAGCTTCACTCTCTACAAGGTAACTTCTTCTAACTGATCTCTCTACAGGGAGATTTGTTTGTAACTGAACTATCTACAGGTGATTTGTTTGAAGCTGAACTTTCTAAATGATGGTTTCTTTGTAGCTGAACTCTCTACAAGTTAACTTCTTCTAGCTGATCTCTCTACAGGGTGATTTGTTTGTAGATGAATTCTATACAGGTGATTTGTTTGCAGCTGAGCTCTTTACAGAATGGTTTCTTTGTAGCTGAACTCTCTAAAAGGTAACTTCTTCTAACTGATCTTTCTACAGGGCAATTTGTTTCTGGCAGAATTTTCTACAGGGTGATTTCTTTGCAGCTGAACTCTCTACATGGTGGTTTCTTTGTAGCTGAACTCTCTACAAGGTAACTTCTTCTAGCTGATCTCTCTACAGGGTGATTTGTTTGTAGCTGAACGATCTACAAGGTAACTTCTTCTAGCTGATCTCTCTACAGGGAGATTTGTTTGTAGCTGAACTCTCTACAGGTGATTTGTTTGAAGCTGAATTAACTCCCTAAATGATGGTTTCTTTGTAGCTGAACTCTCTACAAGTTAACTTCTTCTAGCTGATCTCTCTACATGGTGATTTGTTTGTAGCTGAATTCTGTATAGGTGATTTGTTTGCAGCTGAGCTCTTTAAATAATGGTTTCTTTGTAGCTGAACTCTCTCAAGGTAACTTCTTCTAGCTGATGTATTTACAGGGTCACTAGTTTGTAGCTGAATTCTCTACATGGTGGTTTCTTTGTAACTGAACTCTCTACAAGGTAACTTTTTCTAGCTCATCTTTCTACAGGGTGATTTATTTGTAGCTGAATTCTTTACAGGTGATTTGTTTGCAGCTGAGCTCTTTAAAGAATGGTTTCTTTGTAGCTGAACTCTTTACAAGGTACCTTCTTCTAGCTGATGTCTCTACAAGGTCACTAGTTTGTAGCTGAGCTCTCTACATGGTGTTTTTTTTTGTAACTGAACTCTCTACAAGGTGACCTCTTCTAGCTGATCTTTCTACAGTGTGATTTGTTTAAAGCCGAACTCTCTACAAGATAACTTCTTCTAGCTGATCTCTCTACAGGGAGGTTTGTTTGTAGCTGAACTCTCTACAAGGTAACTTCTTCTAGCTAATCTCTCTACAGGTAGAATTGTTTGTAGCTGAACTCTCTACATGATGGTTTCTTTGTAGCTGAACTCTTTGCAAGGTAACTTCTTCTATTGATCTCTCCACAGGGCGATTTGTTTGTAGCTGAACTCTCTACATGGTGGTTTCTTTGTAGCTGAACTCTACAAGGTGATTTTTTTCTAGCTGAACTATCTCTTTCCATAGTTGCATGAACTCCCTACAAGGTAACTTCTTCTAGCTGTTCTCTCTACAGGGTGACTTGTGTGTAGCTGATCTCTATACAGGTTTCTTATTTCTAGCTGATCTCTTGAATTCTCTTCAGGGTGACTGCTCTATTAGGATGACTGCTCTATTAGAGTATCTCATTCTCGCACTTGCCGCATCAAGTTGGGTTTCGTGTTATAACTCCGTGGCTTTAAGTCTGATTCTTCTACACCATTGATGAGCCTTTCTAAGATGATTACTCCATCTGTACAACGATTTTCAAAGCATCACCCTAAGCGGTTTATCTGGTAGGCGTGGCAAGCAGTCGTTTTTTTATTAGCTGATCTCGATTGCGTAATTGTTACACACTGTTGGTTTTTTCGTTGTATCTTCCTGGTTTTTAGCTCGATTTCTTTCACACCACAAAAGGTTTGAGGTTCAATAGTTAACCTATTCACCCACCGATTTTCAGCTTATTCCCATACGCGGTTTACCCTGTAGGCGTGACAACATATTGGTGTTATTTTTCGTGAATAATCGCTCATAACTCTTTGCCTGTTTATCGTATTCCAGCCAAAGTTGGTACCAAGATGCGCCTTTATATCCCCCTTCTGTGCGCCAAATTTCAAGGCAATCGGATATGGCGTTCTAGTTTTATAGCAGTTTTTGTAAGTGTGCAACAAGAAAAAGAAAAATAAGAAGAAAAAACGAAGAAACTGAGCCAATTTTTGAAGTCGCATATCTCGGGAACGCGCGAAGCGATTTCGCTCAAATTTGGAATGTGGAGTACTGCAGTTGGAGGGAATGTCCACAGCAAAAATCGTCTTGTTTCATCAAGGAAGCACAGAGCTACGGAGGTGCGAAAATTGCGTTTTCTTTCTTCCTTTCAATATACTCACGGGTGTTACGCGCCGGCTTCTTGGGCCGCACGACACACTACCGTGTGTCTTGATATTCATAGTTAATTTTTGTTCATTGCATCTAATTTATGTATGTAATTGAATGGGTGTACAGGCTTCTAAGCCTCAACCCAAATCACATCATAATCATAATCAAAAAGACACACGGTAGTGTGTCGTGCGGCCCAAGAAGCCGGCGCGCCACACCGTGAGTATATTAACAGGAAGAAAGAAAACGCAATTTTCACACCTATGTAGCTCTGTGATCCCTAATCCGATTGGAACCAAATTTTCTAGAGAAGTGCCGGCTAGTTAGGGAAGTCTACATACCAAATTCGAAGAAAATCGCTCCAGTCATTTCCGAGCTACGAGCGAACAAAATTTCGTTTTAATTTCTTCGTTTTTTTTTCTTCTTCATCTTCATTTCGCACACTTCTCAAAATTCGTCATAAAACACGAATGCGTGCTCGGATTGGGCTGAAATTTGGCACACGTGAAGGGCTCATTAAGTAGTCTCGTGCCCAGACCGCTTTTTTTTTTCTTTTTGTGTGGGGGCCGAGAAAAAAAGGACCAGACCCTTTTTTTTCTCCGCCCCCACACAAAAAGAAAAAAAAGCGGTCTGGGCACGAGACTACTCATTAAGGCGGATCTCCGTACCATGGATAGTATATACCCTACCTATGTCCGTACCAACTTTGGTAGGAATCCGATGAACATTCACAAAGTTATGACCGATTATTTACGTAAAATAAGGTTGAAGGTCTGTCACGCCTACAGGGTGAACCCCTTGGAGGAATCAGTTGAAAATTGATATGTAGATGGAGCAACCATCGTAGGAGTGCCTTTTTGTGGTTTGAAAGGAATCGGGATAAAGACCATGGAGATATGACACAAAACCCAACCTGTGTCAAAATTACGCGATTGATTTTTATGAATAAAAAACTATTAGTTTTCGTGTCTACCAGGCAAACCGCTTAGAGCAACGAGCTGAAAATCAGTATGTAGCTGGAGTAATCATCATAGAAAGTCCTTGCAGTAGTCTAGTACAGAAGAATCGGATTACAAACCACTGAGTTATGATTCGAAAGGCAACTACGTGTACAGGGCCAGAAGGTGATGGAGGGGCAGGCATACCCCACGAAACACTCAAAATCATTCATGATTGCAAAAAGGCTAATAACCCAATGGTGGGCTAGCCAACATACGGTGTTGTATTATTACAGCTTAAATGACTAGCTATGTAACCACTTCAGTACTGACTGCTTCCAATCGAGGTAGCTATATTCGTCGAGCATCATCGCACGTGCCACAACTGTACTCCAACAAATTCATCCACAGTCCGGTAGAGCTAATACTTTAGTGCAAATACAGGTTACTTTACGTTAGCCACAGCCTGTGCTGCAGTCCTAGCACACTGCTGACAGGATGACGTATTCACTCACTTCACTCGGCGAAATTGAAATGCCATGTATTGCACGAAATCCCACCTGTCTTGCTAGCAGAACTTGTAAGCTTGACTGATCCACCTGACTGACTAACTGACTGACAAAGTAAAAACAGACTGCACTGCCATACGTACAAAGGTCCAGTGTGATCGACTCGATAAAATAAACTTGGTACATTTATTTAGCTAACACTTTATCACCTCGTAGGCAGTAGGTTCGTAGCGCCATCTGGTCTCCTTTGTCATTTGTGACTCCTGCCGCGGAGAAGCGGGTGCCGGTCACTCTTTTTAGATTCAAAATATACTGTATGTCAACGATGTGCCTGACCTCATTGAGAGTAATTTGAAGATGTTTGCAGATGACACCAAGATATACTCGGTCATTAAATCTTTTCATGACAGCCTTAAACTACAACATGATATCAACAAGTTAATGCAATGGTCAAGTATTTGGTTGCTTAGATTTAACGCAGCCAAATGCAAAGTAATGCAGATTGGTAACTCTCTTCCTGCATCATACACCATGTACGATGGCACTACAAATGTATCTACTGACCTAGAACTAGTCAACGAGGAGAAGGACCTTGGAGTGTGGTGCACAAGTGATCTCAAGCCATCTCTACACTGCCAAAAAGCTGCAGTCAAGGCTACACAGGTTCTTGGGCTTATTAGGCCATCTTTTAGAATTGACTCTACTGATATGTTTATATTTCTGTATAAGATGTATGTTCGACCGCATTTGGAATATTGTGTGCAATCTTGGAGTCCGTACTTGGCCAGAGACATCGACACCCTTGAAAAGGTTCAGAGACGTGCAACTAAACACCTTCGCGGATTAGCTCACTTGACTTATGAAAGCCGTCTTGAAATTCTGGATCTCTATTCTCTGTATTGCAGACGTCAAAGGGGTGATATGATTGAAACATATAAGATACTTAAACGACATTATGACTTGGACCCATCTACATTTTTTACTTTAAATGCTGCTACCACCAGGGGCCATTCTCTTAAGCTTTTTAAAGAAAGATCAAGATTACTTGTTAGGCAGAACTTTTCTACAAATAGAATAGTCAATCTATGGAACGCCTTACCTGACTTTATCATTTCAGCACCACCAGTTGCAACCTTCAAGCTGCGCTTGGATAATTTTTGGAAGCAATCTAGATATGGGCACCTTCAAAGGCCTGCGGCCTAGCCTGGCAAGTTAGCTTGCCTTGGCATCTACAAGCCCATTAAATAATAATAATAATAATGTTCTATCACGCGAGTAATCTAGGCTAAATATAGAAGTATGTCTCTAATATTTTCGTTCGATGGATTCACGAACGAGTTGAATGTTGTGTGTGCGCATTCACTAGCAACCCCTGGTGATACCGCGTAGTAGTGTACATAATTTACAGTCATTTGCAATTGCGTGTCAGTTTAATACTGGTAAACTTGTGACGAAGGTTTTAAAAATTCATTTAGTGATGGGGGGCTTGCCCCCCCTTAGCTACGCCTCTGTACGTGTAGCAAATGCGAGACCGAGATACTCTAATAGAACAGTCACCCTAATATAGCATTCAGCTGCGTTTATAATTTACTCAATTATTACATTGCAAGTTATTCTGTAGGGAATTCAGCTACAAACAAGTCACCCTGTAGTCAGATCAGCTAGAAGAAGGTACCTAATAGAGAGTTCAGCTACAAAGAAACCATCATGTAGAGAGTTCAGCTGCAAAAAATTACCCTGTAGAGAATTCAGCTATAAACAAATTGCCCTGTAGAGAGATCAGCTAGAAGAAGTTACCTTGTAGAGAGTGCAGTTACAAAGAAACCATCGTGTAGAGAGTTCAGCTGCAAACAAATCACCTGTAAAGAGTTCAGCTAGAAACAAGTCACCCTGTAGAGAGTTCAGTTAGAAACAAGTCATCCTGTAGAGAGATCATGCAGCTAGAAGAAGTCACCTTGTAGAGAGTTCAGCTACAAAGAAACCACCATGTAAGAGAGTTCAGCTGCAAACAAATCACCTGTAAAGAGTTCAGCTAGAAACAAGTCACCCTGTAGAGAGATCAGCTAGAAACAAGTCACCCTGTAGAGAGTTCAGCTAGAAGAAGTTACATTGTAGAGAGTTCAGCAGCAAACAAATCGCCCTGTAGAGAATTCAGCTACAGACAAATCGCCCTGTAGAAAGATCAACTAGAAGAAGTTACCTTGTAGAGAGTTCAGCTACAAACAAATCACCCTGTAGAGAGTTCAGCTACAAACAATTCATCCGGTAGAGAGATCAGCTAGAAGGATCACCTTGTAGAGAGTTCAGCTACAAAGAAATCACCCTGCTTCATCTTTTCTTCTTCCTGTGGTAAAGAAAAAATGATAAGTTAAAAGCCCTAAAGCCAGCCATAGGCCGGCTTTGGGGTATACAAATTAAAGAAGTAAAATCTAATCCAAAACAGCCAAGCTGTAAAAAAAAGAGTGTGGCCCTCAGAAAGGCTATGGTGAAAAAAGATGTGAAATCCTAGGTGTCAGCCAAGAAATGGCTGTGATAGTATTAGTAGGTTAATGGTAAAAATTTTAAAAACGACAATTCAGGTGAATTTTGTGCCAAGACCAAGCGGCACCAAATTCACCCGAATTGTTGTTATTAAAATTTTTACCATTAACCTACCATCACAGCCATTTCTTGGTCTCCACCTTGGATTTCGCATCTTTTTTCACCATAGCCTTTCTGAGGGCCGCACTCTTTTTTTACAGCTTGGCTGTTTTGAATTAGATATACTATGCTCACATGATATACTATGTCATAGTATATCATGTGAGCATAGTATATCTATGACACATAATTAACATGAGTTGATAACAGACCATGCATGCATTAGTATAATTTAAATGGAAAGTCCAATTGCTAGCTGCTGTCATGAAACCACATGCACATCAGGGGCGGATCTAGGGGGGTTTCTGAGGTTTCCAGAAACTGCTCAGGTAATCAAAATTATATTTTACAGTGATTTGCAATGGTACAAAAGTTCAGATCGAAATACTCTAATAGAGCAGTCAGCCACTCCAATAGATTCTGAACAATCACATTTTGTATTTCTCTTAAGAGCTGTAAGTAGTTAGCTAGCTACTTTATTTACCTGTGCCAACACAATAAAAAAGTCCAAAATATTATAACAGAGTGTTAAAATCTGAAAATATTCCTGGGAGCATGCCCCAAGACCCCCAGAACAACATTATTATTTTATTTATTTATTAATGCTTTACAGCACAAGTGCTGAAGGTCTGTAGGACACCTGGTCCTACAGCCTACTCAAAGACTTTAGCTACATAAGGTGTGTTTGAAAAGTTGGAGAAAGGAGAAAAATCCACGACTGGACCTAGGTAACATCCATGTCTGTTATGCTTCAAATTTGCTCTGTCCATCAACTTTTTATATAGTCTGCAACTAGAAGCAAGCACAATTAAGCAGCCTACATTATACCTAACATAATTATATTTTTAAACTGTCAATATTGCTATCAGATTCAATTTCAAATTACACAATTTTCTGGAAATCTTGTCCCCATACCCTCCAGATTTAAATTTGTGTATAGCAAAAGTTTGGAAACCAGTCACCAAAATTCCTGGGGCCACCCTTGCACATTCTAATAGATTTGATGATTTATCACACTTGAACAATACTACTACAAGGCTACCTCAAACTTCTTGTCACACACTTCAACAAATGCCACTACTATTTTCAGACATGCTTACATTTATGAACCCATAGAATGTGCAATACATTTAAGGAAATCATTACATTTCAACCATCAATACTATCTTGCCATTGTTGATGTTGAGAGACAAAATGATATCACTTTTTCCTGTCCTTTGCAAGTTCTCATTAAGGAACTGTTTCTCCTTGAAAAGCTACACAGTTGCTATGATACTACCTCTTGCATTATTGGTTGTCGTGTTACCCATTATGTAATGTAATTTTAACACCCACACATTCACAGTACAGCAGTACTGTGTATTGGGATCAAGGAAGCTCGCATTTTCTCACAAAAAATAAGGACCAAAAGCTAGCTTCACAATACCTCCATGGTACTTTGGGAGTATTGATAAGATGTAAAAGTGCCTTCAGAATGATTCAAAATGCTTCCAATGGGTTGCTACGTACAAAATTGTGAAAATAATTAACTCGGTGGAATTTCTATTGACTGATTAACTACTAGCCTGCCTGAAGCCTTCCTGATGCCTTCAAACAAGTGCAACTCAATAATAGCTAAAGTAACAGGATTACATTTTTCTCTGTTAGAGGATGCTTCAGCCTGACAAGTGCCTTTTGGTACATATACCGCAGTATGTACAATGCACACGTATGGACTTACCTTCATCCTTCTTGTGTCCGTCTCTCTTCACTGACAGCTCAAAGTATGTATTGATTCACAGTAGTGCTTGATGGCTTCCCTACAAGTGTCATGAGAATCATCTGTACTTTCCAATAGTGACAGGATTGATTGTAGAGGCACTTCTCATACCATTCTTCATTTCTATCATTGAGTAACAAACTGGATGTAGCTGAAAATGAACCATAGTGGCTACCTCACTGATAGTTACGGCATGAGTTCAGACAAAAACATCGAGTCCAATGCCATTCTATCTTTTGATGCAGTATGCACGAGTTTGCCAGTCATAATTATGTTACAAAAAAGTAAATATGCAAGTACAAGGTAAAATTAGGAATCATAAGCTTGGTTAGGGATAATAAAAATTAAAAGTAGTGAAACAAGTATAATTTGCTAAAGAAGTGCAATTCAACGCTAACTTCTCAGCTGACTGAAAGACTATCATCATTTCTAGTTACCCTATAAACTTTGGCCAATGTTAAGGATGAACAGCCACCGGTATGTAAGATGAATTGACGATGGAGGATGATGTATTATGTGTCATAATATACTACTTACAATTACACAAACTTGGTTGAAGTATTTTGTTTTGAAGTAGTTATTACTAACCAAACTCTATCCTAGTTGATGCAGTGATTCCAATAGTGTACATGTTGTATTCTGGTCTTTTATACGTTTTGTTAATGATATATGTAAGCAGAATAGTATCGCTCTTTCATTTTTCAAAATACAAACAAAAAGCACACAAATTTTAGATAGATAGCTACATATGTACAAACGTTGTGAATGTATGCACATTGTTACTGCAATGCAATCGTATATTTAAAGATGCTATGTTAATGCTAAATTGATTTGTATTAGGCATACAGTGATCGCATAGAAATTATGAAGTGCTTAGCAATGTTCATATGTTATGAACATACATGATTGCAATTTGAAAAGCACTATAGTTTACTGGAAGAATACATGCCAAATTATTTTTATTCATTAATTTATTGATTTATTAAGGCTTTACAGCACAAGTACTGCAGCCTGTTTAAAGTTGTTACATAAAGTGTGTTTGAAAAGGTGAGAAAAAAATCCATGACTGGACCTGGGCAGCCTCAAACTTGCAGCCATCCGATTAATGCTTGAACGCTTACAGGAGTCTGCCAGGTGGTCAGGATGTTTTCTCCTTGTCAATTTCAAGTATATATATCCATAGGAACTATAGAGATTTCAAATTATGTACAAAATAGTACACTTCGTTTTGATTACGTCTGCTGACATCAATTAAGACAAAACTACAACCTTTCATACCCACAACATACACTAATTGAAAAACGTTTTATAAACCAAGTAACACACATAAAGCATATTCATTTGCTAGCAATACTACAAATTCATGATTTTGTAAATAATCACCTTGAAAACTTGACAGTACTAAGGACTGATTTGCAGGTACGTATACATATGCATGTACATAATTGTTCACATTTGTGATAAGAAAGTAAAACCTTTTGCCAGTATTATAATAATAATGTAAGTCAGATGTCAATGCTGACTGCTATTTGCTCCCAGTATCCTGAAGAAGGTGGTTTGTTATATGTTCTTCTCTTTATATGCACGCACAGGCAAGCTATCCTGTAAACGTTACTGCATTTATTCAAGAATAGGTTGACCTTAAGAATACAAGGGATGAAGCTATCGAAAAATAATGTGATTACAAAATTACATCCACACACTAAAGTACTGTCTTTGTCAAAGTTCCCCCTGGGTTTCCCCATGTAATAATGCAGACAAAGGGAAGCATCATCAATATAAACAGAAGCACAATAATTATTGTACACAATTGTAGCATGATATCGCTACAATGGAGTGATCACCCTAATAGAAATCCATTAAGCAAAACACATCAACTAAAGCAGAGGTACTTGACCACTCAATATGTACAAAAATAAGTATGGGTAAGACACACATTGCTAGGATTCTTCAGTTGATAAACAACCTGAAGGAATGACATAATAATCACTTCGGCTTTGCCTCCATGATTATTACATCATTCCTGAGGGTTGTTTATTGACTGAAGAATCCTAGTAATGTGTGCTGATGGGAGTTCCAATCAACCCAGAGCATTATATTGGACTATTGGCACCAGCTAACAATGAAGGATATGATGACCTGGTGATGACCTGGATCCCAAGATGGACACATTGTTGGTCAAAGCCTAGCAGCGGGTTGAAAGTGAACTGATACGTTGGACAGAGGAGAAGTTACAAAGCATCAAGGAGATGACAAGGATGAGAATGATTGTCTAAAGCTTAGCTGTTTTTGGTCCACAACAAAGTGACAATGATATTTAAAAAGTTAAAGAAATCCGTGTTCCAAAGAATACTCTGAAAAATACCAGTTGGGCTCAGTAAGATTTGGCAACAGTGGGAGACCAGCTACAAATAACTGCAGAAAATGAAGGTAGCTATAATGTTGTGCTAGATATGGACATTATAAGAATGAGTGACATATGTAGATACTATTCACTGACTGGTTGCAACAATTCGTGCTAAAAGCAAGGAAGAGTAATGGGGAACACTACTCCCCTGATAGGTTGCACAGAGCTGCTGTAGACTACAAAGAGCAATGAGAGCTGCTGATATAAACCTTTTTTGATAGCAAAGAATTCACACTTTTTCGCGTGCTAATGGATGGTGTGTTAAAGAGGCTGAATAGGTACTGGTAAATATGCGTGCAAGAAAAAAGCTAATATCATTACAGCTGAAATGTAGGAGGTTTTGTGGCAAAAAGGCCTGTTGGGTGAGTACTCACCACAGGTGCTGTCGGTATATTTAATAGGATTACATTTTGCAATTAGAAGTGATGATCACCGAAGGCTGAGCCATTATCCATCACAGATTCAACTGGTAGAGCCCCCAAATAGTACAGCTATAAACAATAACAGACCAAGGAGGACTGAAGTCAACTCCAAAGGAAGTTGTACACTAGGCTAACACAACCAATCCAGAGCAGCATTTGTTTTGTCAATACAAACTATACAATTCGTTGTGCCCAAACAACCGTCCACAAAATGAGTTTTATCTTACACTCCTTGATAACCCAGAAGAACATTGCTGGTAGAAAACTGTCCCTATTGGCCTTAATAAGCTAGCTGAAATGGTACCAAGATTGATGAAGGATGCTAACTAACATTCAGGGACATTATACTAATTATTCTTTGAGAGCAACAGCGACCACTAGGATATATGATGCCCAATTAGATGAGGCTACTATTATGAGCAGGACAGGAAATTGTTCAGTAGATGGTGTCAGCTAGAGCATACCAGCAGACAACCACTGTGTTACAAAAATTGTCATCTGTTATTCTAAATAGCATGACATCATAGGATACCAAGTATGAGACTACTGAGGCCAAGGAAGAGGATGCACAATTTGATAAGGAAGAAACTACTATGCCAAGGGAGTCAAAGGAAGAGTAAGTTTCCTCAAAAACTGCCACAAATGGACTTCCGGCAATGCTACAAACTGTACAATTAAATTTTAATACAAAGTAAGAAGGTACTTATTGCTACATGTAACAGTTTACTTACTTTGACTGTTGTGTTATTATGTAAAGGATTATTATTATTAGGTGTTTGTGATGAAATAGCTATGCAATCAGACTATGTGTGTGAAACTGCATGGTTGGTCAGTTACCCTGTGGTATTCATAAAACATGCATTGTATGTTACAAAACATGGTCAGGTGATTTATTAGTAAGACACCTGTACACAGGTGTTCTCCAAGAATACAATACCTGTATATACTTTACAAATATCAAAGCATTCTTAACATACAGTTGTCCCACACACCCTACATATTGTACACACAAAAGGAAGAAGTGATGTACCAGGCATGAATAGCTACAAGTTCAGAGAAATGGGATTTTTACTTGCTGACCACAGGTTAGATGCAATTGTGATGAAGGAAGCACCTATACAGACCCATCAACACAAAACTGCATGATAATATAGGCTGTTAGCTAGTGTCCAGTAACAGAGAAGTCTATGTACGTAGCTTTCAATATACAAAAGTTATTAACCATAATAATTTTCATGGCATCACAACTTCATGAGTAATATTCACTACAACACTACTGGCCTACATATACGTATGACACAAGCCAGCACAAAATACAGAGGTCTTATTCACTAGTGTACTAAAGAAAACTAATGTAGAAAAGCTGCCCTTACCATTTAGGATACCATGCTAAAACCACAAACTACCTTTACCACCAAAATTTCACACTAAAGATGTGAATCCTTTTATGCTACATAAGTTCCTATACTATTCTACTTACTTTTGCAAATGTCTTCTTCGCTAATTTCTTCTTACACCAAAGCCATGCTTTGGCAAGCAGTGTGACCACATTCAAAATAAATTTTTGTGGTGACATTATGGTTTCTTTTCATCCATTAAATGGGTTCCCTGTTTAGCTGCACCTTAATACTAAGAAATATTTGTAGGGATTTTGACTGTGCTAGTCCCATTAGAACTAGTTACCGTTTAGGATATTTGTTTGTAATACAAACTATACAATTTGGCAAGCAGTGTGATCACTTTATTACATAAGCAAAATAAATTTTTGTGGTGACATTATGGTTTCTTTTCATCCATTAAATGAGTTCCCTGTTTACCTTCACCTTAATACTAAGAAACATTTGTATGGATTTTGTGGCTAACATAGCACTAAGTACTGTGCTAGTCCTAGGTACCATTTAGGGCATTTGTTTGTAATACAAACTATACAATTTTCTTTGTGCATATATACACTATGTATATAGCAATATCCTTCATCAGTCAAGAAAAGGAATGGAATTTGCTTTATATGTCATGTTCTTACATTCTTGAATATCAACTGTCCTGCATCAATGACTACAAAGTAGTTGAAGTAAATACCCACAATGAATAAGTTTAGAATGGTGACTCGTGTTCCATGTCCTAACTACATTACACTCACCAGTTGATAGCACATAGCATGTTCCATCTATGATTATCTATGTACATGGCATAAGTATAAAAATTGCCTGTGAAACCAAAGCAGCTGGTGTATTTCAAAATGAGGTAAGCATGATGCTACTTTACTGTTGGATACAATAAAATGTTGGTTACAAAATAAATACTAAAAAAAAAAAAAAAAAAAAAAAAAAAACAGCTTGACATCTGCTATAATGTGATCGTAAATTTTACACACAGTAACGTAATAATTATCAATAATTGTCATTATGATATAATATTTGCAGATTAATTTAAAATGTAAATCTATACCTATATACGTAACACTATGGTTTCCTTGAATAGGAATTATGAATGTTTGCTCCGTACATGTACACATCTGTAGGAAGACAGTCTAATTGGTTGTTAGCAGTGACAGGACAGAAGCCAATCACTGACACATATATCCCAGTTACCTTTCTATGTGTGTGATCTGCAATACATATGAAATTAACAAGTTTCCATTACCTTTGTCCTAACTAAGGTTTCAACTTTGTACATGGTTTCTTTCACCTGGTCACGCTGTTTGTTCTCTGCACTTCATTAGCGCTGTATTTGATAGTGCCTTAGGATTTTGTGTAACATAGGGCAGGATATGAAACAAATAATATTTCTGAAAATCTGAATATGTGTATTTCCTTGTGGAATTGCTTCTGAAGAGCAATGACTCTTCTTATACCATCAATGGCAATTGCACAGTGGTAGACTTTTTCTTTTTACCAAATTACGTTGTAATTATCAGTCACTTCCTGAACTTTTACTAGCATTATTCACCTGGCGTAGTGTCTAAGTTGAGATGAGCCTAAACTATACAACAGTTACAGCTCATAACTCATAGATTAGCTCTGCAATTAACCACTTGCCAACAATTACCTATTCATATGAATTATATGACAGCTGCACTGGAATATGGCTAAATATGGACAAACACACAAACGGATGGAAAATAGTTGTAGACGATCAACAGCATGCACATGGCAAGTGGGAGCTTGTAATGAAACCAGTATCAATGGTAATACATCATTATAAGCAACAATGCATCCCCAGATGTGACGTCACTGACTAATTATGTCCAGCGCATAGTGAAATCATGATAGTTCACTGTCTTAAACAAAATGACCTATTCTGATAATTTAATACTACCCTTTAACTTACTCCAGCTCTTCCTCCCAAACCATGGGAGAGCTGGGAGTAAGTGGTGGTTTGCATATTTACCAAACCACTACTCAATCATTTGACGGGAAAAATATTGGCCTCAAACTAGTCTAACGATAACTTCTGATGCTTGGTTAGATAAAATCAAGCTGAAAAGTGCCTTCATTGCAACCTGGAGCACATACATTTTGCCTTGCTATATACTGTGTCATGTGTATCATGGCAAGGTGCACTAGTAATGAAATGGACACACCTAAAGAAGTCCCATTTCTGGGATAATCAGATCCTTCATTCATTTATTATGTAATCACGAAAAGTCTTTCCAATTTAAAACATGTGAGTTAAACAGTTCTTCAAGTTGAAACTTGCAAACAAAGAAAGCGTTATTCATCAATGAAGTTGTCCACTGTTTTACCTTAGAGATAGTATGGCAGACATGAGTACACAAACGCATGCACAACGCTGAAAATCATAGAAACCTGCAGTGAAAAGGATTGCACTGTAAGCAAACTATATACAACAGCTTTTTGGAGTGTAAGACATCTTTGTACATAAAGAGTTAGTTGGGGTTCTGTTGCTTGTTCAGGCAGGGTCCATAGTTAATGCTCATTGGTAACTTCATGTTGATGCATAGTACAGAAGGAACATGAAATATGAAGCATTGTATGTTATAATGGTCAAGTACAGATATATGTGTTTGCAAAATCTGTTACAATGTCAGTTAAATGTGCATAGCTACACAACAGCAAGCAAGTGCTATTTACAGTTTTGCTTTACTGTAATCCCTCATAACAGTTGAAAACACTTAATAAGTGCATATGATATAACATAATGTTTTAGCTAAAATTTTGTCACTAGCTGCTATAGTCGCCATGTTCTTACATTACATGCTAAGTCTGTATTTTTGTTTCATTATAAATTGTATGTATACAAATTTGGTATAAGCTGTTTTCTAGGTACTGTGAGTCAATCTAGAATTATGCACTAGTGTTGATATGGCACTCACACAACATAATTACATCATTAGAAAACTTTATGTTGCATAAAAGTCACATGCATATTTTTAGATGCTGGTACGTATGTATCAGCTTATATTACCTGATGACAACCACTCTTCATCCTGAATAGGTTACCATACAGTCAGATAAGTGTTCCATAATTTACCAATTTAAGTATGTAGGGTTGTGTGTTAGAACTATGCAGTGTTTACATCATTGATGGGTTTCCAGCTCTGCATTTATGATAAAATTGAACAATTTTTTTTCAATTGTGCTTTTAAATGAACCCTAGCCCTCTGAAATAGACCTAAATATATGTAAATTAATCATTGTTTTGTAGATTGTTTGGTTTAAAGCAAATTTATTACAGAGTTTATTAACATTTTAAATAAGAGTTTTACAAATAGCAATTTCTGATTACTTTGATAAATAACCGTTTGGATATAGGCTTTTACATATTTTTTATTATTTATTTATTATTCATTGTACCACTAAGGACATTCTAAAACTCCATGTAATATGTAACAACATTTCTTTTGAGGATGGCACAAGGTATCACAAGAACCAGATTGCAACAAGACCGTGTATCCTGGATAACAATTAAAGGGTCAAAGTACAGTGAACAAAGGAGACATCAGGGAAAACTAATCACATATGATTTCTAAATTGTTACTGTATACATAGATACAGTGACTAAACCTTTCAAGTGTTTTGTTCAATGCTTATCTGTCACATGTATAATACATTGTATGCAACAATTTATATTATAAGACTTTAAGTGTGTATATAAAAATAATAATAATTATGTACATTCATACCATTAAAGACATTATTACATCTTTGTACAAATTGCCCCAAAGTTACATATATACTTACATTATGTTACTATTGGAACTCTTGCAATGTTCTATGTCTATTAGTTATGAATATTATCACTTGCTATGGCAACTAATGAGGGATGAATGTGCAGCTTATAAAAAAATATTATAGTGTCCATTAATGAATAATTTCTATTAATGAATAATTTCTAATGAATAATAATTTCCGTAATTGAAATATTATTCTAGGAGAGTGATCACTAATTTTATTTGAAGTATAACCAGTTGCTTCATCTCCTTCAATGTACCTATTTCCATGGTGATTGATAGTTGATATTGTCAGACAGTCTGTATAATGTATGTGCTACCTTCCAGTCTGGAAGTTTTAGACCATTTTACACTGACAACAGGACCTGCCAGCTGTCTCACTGCAAAGTCTGCAATGATACATCTTGCTAGCAAGAATTCCTACATTGGTAGATGACGATTGTCTAAATGTTTTGGACAATCAACCAGTTATGCTATATAGCTATATACTGTAGTTGGTGATCTGTCATTCATTGTGAGCATAAAATGTAATTTAAAATCAACAAATATGATTCTAATCTTAAAGCTTGCTTAAGTCGCATAATACAATGTAGTCTTCCTAATGATTCTTGGTGCCAAGCCACTTTACCATTTCGCCTGGGGGGTTTGGGCTTGCGCTCATCCTTTTCTTCTGCTGCTGCGGCCTTTTTGGGTTCATGTAATAGTGTTCGTCTCTTGGCTTCTCATCTTCTATCCCAGGACTTTCATGATCTAGTGTTTCCAAATGAAGAACATGCTGTTACTACCCTTGAAAGGTTTACATCTGATATTTTTATTTCCTCTGCTACCCAGCAGGACTTACATGCTCTGTTAGATCAAAATCAGTATGACCAACTATTTGCTTCTTTCAACATCCAAGACCGTGCTCGACTTACTGCTCTCTCTCACTCATCTGGTACTAACAGTGGATGGCTCAAAGCTATTCCTCGAGTCTCCCTTGCTCTGGCTATTCCTGGTCCTGAGTTTGTTGTTGGCTCAGAATTCCTCTATTTCCACTTTCCCCATTATGTGTTTGTCTTGCTTCCATAGACCAATTTGGTGACCATCTTCCGGACTGTTCCCATGGTCCTATGAGAATTCGTCGCCATGATGCTCTAGTTGACATTGTTTGTCATGCTTTGTCTCAGAGTCACTCAGGAGTTTTGAAGGAACAACGTGTTTCTTATGAAGATAATTCTCGCCCAGGTGATGTGTACCACCCTGGTTTTCAGCATGGTCATCCAGCTTATTTTGATGTGTCTGTTCGTAGCACTACCCAGCCTTCTCACATTTCTTTTTCTTCTCCTTGTGCTGGGGTAGCTGCCACAGCTGGTGAGTTAGCCAAGGACCAGAGACATCAAGATGCTGTAGAGGAGGCGGGGTGTGACTTTGTCCCACTTGTTGTAGAAACTTTTGGTGTTTGGTCACCATTTGTGCTTCAAACCCTTCGTACCATCGCTGAACGCACCACAGCCAGAAGTGGTGCGTCAACCAAACAGCATGGAGGTGTAAACATTTGTTACAACAACTTTCAGTTTCTTTATGGATGAACAATGCCCGTATGATTTTACGGTACTGGGCTTTGCAGTGTGAGGACTCTGATTTTCCTTTCCTCAAACCCCTGTTGTAATTATTAATTGTGTTTGTAGTTAGTTGTAGAGTAGTTTGTATCGTAACTGTATTTTGTGCTTTTTCCCTTTATATAACACTCACTCCTTTCTTTAAAAAAATATATATATATTCAAGTAACAACTCCATTTCAAGTTACAAGTCAGTGATACTTTGCACTGGTTACTACATGTGTCATGGTATAGCTACTGTAACATCAATTATTAACCATAATTATTAGGAATATATTTATGTGCTAATCTGTATTGTCATTAATAGCTTTGTTCAAATGTAGCTAGCTAACGTTGAGGATGGGCCGTATTAATGAGCATTGAGTCTAATTAACTTTATTTTTCACAGTGGGGCACATGCATGACATGCCAGCAATTACAAGTGCAGCATGGAGGTGGACTCTATAGGAGGGCATGTCAGTACAAAACACACACAAACCACACACTGTATAGTAATGCACCTATCAATGTTAAGCCCCACCCACCCCAGTACGGGGAGGGTGGGGATTTGATCAAGTGGAAAGTCAAATTCCCCTACCTGGGGGTGAATTATCAGGTCAAATCCCCACATAGTCCCACCCTATGAGGTGGGGATAGGAAGGGGATTTGACAACCAACGTGTTGTAAAAACAGAAGCCACAGTGACAAAGGTACACGAGGTGCTGCGGTTTTATCACGTGTTCTCTCGCACTTCACGTATAAAACTACTGTAAAGGATCTATGCTACTATAGAGCGCTTGTTCAAATTCCCCACCCCTGGAGGCAAAATTTAAGTTCAAATCCCCTCCTAACGTCCCACATAGCCAGTACTGGGTGGGGTGGGGCTTGACATTGATAGGTGCATAAATATAGCTACACCGCAGACAAAAATAATTGTTAGAGATTACGTATTAATTGACTGCACTTGAAGCATTCCATATATAACAGATTCCACTATCCCTGGTTGTTTACATTAACAGCCAGAAGCACACGGATTCGATGTTGGCTTTTTGGAAAGACATTATACTATATGCAGTATAGTCTAATTAGCTAGAACCTGAGTGTTGACGTCAGGGGCGTACACAGGAATTTTGATATGGGGTTTTTATTATCAAGTCTACCAGTTGGGCACTGGAGGGTTTGCACAGAAGGTAGAGCCTGTACGAGGTGCTTCACCACTAGCCCAGGGAACCTAAGCGAAAGTTTCCACTACAACTAAGGGGGCATCTCCAAACTGATTTTATTATTATTATTATTATTATTATTACTAGGACCGCGTCACATACAACCAAGTACATACACCAACGTGACAGCCCCCCGGTGAGGCTATTAGGTAGTGAATGCATTATCCCCAAATCAACTCAATATGTCACAGTAGTGACAGATATAACACAATAGTGGCATCGTAACTAAAGGCCACCAGTAGCTAAGTGCCAGTACATCATTGGTGTGGTATAAATGGCACAGTGATGTGTACAAAGTATATGTATACAAAACATACAGGAGAGAACTATACATTATTGCAGTATTGTATGCAGCAATACATTATAGGCAACATCACCATGCAGATAAAAATTATTAGCCAATATACAGCAATGCATATCAACATCAACTAGAGCTAAGTAAGGTTCATCAGTGATGTAGCAATGGCACAGTAATGGGTGACACACTATAGTTATGCATACACAACTTTCAGGAGATAGCTACACAATGCTGTAGGCGTATGCAAGCCAGATGAACCAGATAAAGGAAGACAGCCAAGCCACTAGAGCCTAGTAGCTACGCCAGGTGAAGGCAAAAAAGATTAAGCACGTATTGAATTGCCTGACACCAACACAAAGAAAGTTCGCCATGCCAGCTGCACAAGACAAAATTGTTTACTTGTATTTTATATGTAACTGTAAGCTTATTGTAAAGAACGTGGCATATGTCAGTTTAATGTTTTCTTGTATTGTTTATTTACGTGAATGAATCCACTGGCAGCTGGCATGGAGACTTGAGATGTTGCAAACATAAAAACTTACTTGTAATCTTCTTGTTTACACAAGTGGCTTCTGGCTCTCCTGCACGGGCATCACTAATCTTCTTCGCCAATCTTCTTCGCGCAATATGTAAGTAATTAAGCAAGGGTGTGGTACTGGGCGTTATATAGAATTACACGTATGGTCAAGTCATCAGCACAAACAGGAGCGACGATTATACGTTTGTGCCTTCATTCACAGGCGAATCTATCCCCGGTTAATTCATGTCTCTAGGCCTCGTAGTTTTCTCAAACATTAATTATTAATTATTTATTTATTTATTTATTTATTTATTTATTTATTTATGACGTAATTTTAACCGCGTTTCGTATTATTCTTAGTACTTGGTTGTATAATTAGCGCTTTACAGTGACCAGCACTGAAGGTCTGACAGCAACATGTGCTGCAGCCTTAGAATTACCTAACCTACAAGGACTTAGACCTAGTGACTTAACTTACTGACTGAATAAGGTGTAACAGAAAAGGGGCCAAAGTAAGGGAAAAAAAGTAGCCATTGAAGTAGCCAAAAGTAGCCATTAAGGGTAAAAAGTATCCATTTTGGTACGCTTAACGTCATAATGACGCTAACTTCAGACCCTCCCTCCCCCCCTCCTTAACGTCATGTACACTATGAAAACAATTATTAATGCATTGGCAATAGAAGCACAAAACGTTATATTCGTTGCCTGAAAACATAGTCTACAAACAGTATAGCTGTTTATTAATCACATCGCTTTCTCTGTTCTATAGCTGTTTACACTATAGCTGCTTTAATAAAAATTAAAATAACGTCATGGGCTGAACCCCCCTCCCCCTTAACGTCATTAAGCGTATACCAAAATCAGTTTGGAGATGCCCCCTAAATGACTGTTATATTAGAGTAGTTTATATTACCTGACTGCTCTGTTAGAGTATCTCGATCTTTTCATTAAAACTGATCACAATTCAGAAAAATGCTATAGGAGTTGCTATCATGTTAGAAACTATTATTTAACTAAGATAAAAGTTTTAAAAATGTCCTATTCCATGATAGATTCCAGGTTCTGGAAACCTGAAGTTTCAATTTATTAATGTTTCAAGTTAGTAGTGTGTAATTTAAAAATCGAAAGGGGTTAACCCCTGGAAACCCCCCTCGGTACGCCCCTGAACGTCATTGGTCATCGACGAGGACACTTAGCAGAATATAAATTGGAACATCCCGACAGTGGCTGATAGTTTCACTGGTGGCAAAATTGCAAGGCACTATCATGGAGGCAGCAGCTAGCAGTCTTGTAATCAATGGCTACTTGTACTTCAACAAGATGAAAATGCGGATTCCTGTGGTAAGTATAGTTACGTAGCTACTGGTAATTTATAATTGCTCTGTACGTTGAGTTTCCATACAGTCAGTGTAGCTAGTGTTCATGCATCATCACCGGCTTGACACGAGGCACGACGTGTTTGAAATTTTCCTATTTCTCAAGGCTCGGATGATGATGACAATCCCCTTTTCCCCCAGTAATAGTTTTCCCCTGTAGCTAGCTGTAGTTTATGTAGTTGTAATAGTTGTTTGTAATTGTAATAAGTAATCGTTATTTCTCCTGTTAGCTAGGCGCAATCTGTGAATTTGCGCAGTTTATAATTGCGCTGTGCATTTTATGAATTCATAAAATGCGCAACAATTTAACAATTTATAAATTGTTGCGCAGTTTGTGAACTACCGTAAGAGCTGCGCATTTTATGAACTGGGTACCGCCGTTACGTTCTTGGCCGATTCAAGTACGTATCACAGGGAGGAATGACAGGCTTCTTTTACCCCCTTTTACTAGCTAAGGGACATGGACAAAGACGCATTCTACCCGACTATCTCTCCCTCCAAGGTTCCTTTGCGTACTCTGCAGCTAAGGTGCACTGTCTTTCTCTCTCAGTGTTGCCGCGGGGGGGGCGCTGCGTATACTACAGCATTTGTGGTAGGCTAAGCCATTCGTTTTGATCAAGCTGATATTGATGGGCACAGTCCAGCCTGCATGTGTTACTTTTCCTAGCAGTTGTCCAGCACATGCAAGCACTGCACATGCTGCACCAGTAATGAAATGTATATCAGCACATAAGGTTTGGTACATTGTAACTTGTAACTCAAGTCCAACATCATATCTTTAATGTCCAGCCTTAAATGGTACACGTAGTTAGCTTCACTCTCACATTATCCCATGCATCCAGATGTAACACAACACGTGGTTAGCTACATAACATGATGTCACCTCTGTGTGATACAGTTATTAGTGCAAATATATAGTGTTTGGAATCAGGTATTAGTACTGTGTTACACATATAGCTAAGTATGCTCCAATATATGAGTTACAAAGGCACAGCTCCATTTGATGAACAGCAAGACCCAGAAAAGTTGTATCCATTTTCATCTTGTCCACATGTCTTCCTAAACACCGTCATGGTACCCCCATGAGCAACTATTGTACCTGACCTATGGAATCCATACATTACTTTGTATGCATAACTAGACCTCACCATGTCAGTTGTATCATCATCCAAACTAATCATTCCACAAGATTGACAATAGTCATCCAATGATTCTAAATAAACAAACATTATAATGCATGTGACACATCATAACTCATCGGTATAATACAACAGACGATGAAAAGAAATTTGCTGGTTCGCCAAGAAATCCAACTATTCATCATGAAGGTTATTTAAGCTAATATAGATACATTTTACCACAACATTAACAAACACGTACATGTTTACTTAATGGTACAAATGACACAATGTGATGATGTATATCGAACTGATTGCTGAAGCAATTAATAGGTGCATAATTATAATAATTTTTGAGGGAAGCCATTACATGGTACTAGCTACCACAAATCAACACCTTCCGCTGTCAGCAAAGATACATAAAGGAGGACTCAAGTAGGTCCATGGTGTTCTCATTATACGTACTGCAGTATGCCAAATTAAGGTACCAAGCAACGTTGAACAGTGAAGAAATCAAACCCGTAGCAGGGGGTCTGTTCCAGGTAGTCATAAAGCTGAGCACGTGTGCAAAATACACACATGGTCTTACTAGGGGGTCTGGAGGCATGCCCCTACAGATTCCTTCTGAGATCACTTACTGACTGCTCTATTAGAACAAATGACTGTTCTATTAGATTGTCGTAATCTTTTTGCAAACTAATATATCAGAAAATTGATAGGTGGGCTCCATAAATTGATAGGTCGATGGGGACCACAAAGGTTTGGTCTCTTGTAAAAATATCAGCTAAAATCCAGCCTGACTTGTCCTTCACAACTTGGCATTATTACAAACTTGGGAACCGGACTACTTGTTCAGTACAGAATATTGGTATCACCCATCTCCACAACGTATGACTAGTGGCTATAAATTTTCGTGATGCTTGAGAATATGATAGCATACATAATTCACTATACTTCCATATCTCTGCAAGTATTTTCTTGTAGTCTACATGTCCATTTTCAGTTGAATGCACATGCTCTACTATGTCATAAAATTTCTCAACTGTTGCAACTAAATGATGGTCATTCTCATTCTGTAATTACACAATTTTGTGAAGGGCAGGCACAAAGTTTCTTACCCTTTGTTTGTTCCAACTTCAGCTCTGGGTAGTTTAACAAAACAAACTTCTTTGTTGTAGTAATGAAAGGCAGGGCTAATTAGAGCATCACTTCTTTCCACTCCATTCAAAACGGTCTGATATCAAACATTATCTTCTGCACCTTCTCCTCCGTTTACTGTTTTGTTTTGATTTTTGGAGGTGTGATTGGGACCAAGATATTTTCCTCTACAGAACCTTTCGAATAGCCGGCTCTCTGTGACCCTCTTTTGACGTAGCTACCCTGCTACCTCACAAACTCATAGTGAAATTCACACCTCGCATACACTGCCACGAGGAAATCTCGTGATCCAACACTTGGAATGACAGTAGGTCGGCAACCGATACAACAGGCTGTATGTCGCCTTGCCATATGGCAGCACGACACCTGCGCAATTTATAAATTGTTGCGCATTTTATGAATTCACAAAATGCGCAGCGCAATTTATAAACTGCGCAAATTCACAGATTGCGCCTATAACACTCCGCCATGAAAGAATAATGCTATGCTTGGCGTTGAGTTGTAGCTGTGTAGCACTAGTGCTATAACTTTTGAGCCTTATACGGTGTTAGAAGGAAGAGCAGTGCAATCGTTCAAATTTAGAAATTGTCACCCCCAAAATATGTGGTTGGGGCTTCCCAAAGCCTAAGGCCAATAAGTGGCATGGCTTATCTGGCATTAATGGATCCAAGGGGAAGATGCAGGTAATCAATGTGAGCAGTTCCGTAGCTATAGTGTTAGTTAATCAAGTGTAGCTACATGTGTACTCAAATTTCAATTCATTGATATAGTCCGAGGTTTCGCATGCCTATTTGTTTTGTTGTACATCTTTTCATCACAATTGTTAATGATGGTTATCTCTCTTTGGTCAGATGTTGTTACTAACTTTGCTTGAGTGGTTATGTGGCATAATTGCATGCCAATGTTGATTTTTAAAAGTATTGTTGAGTTGTAGATGACTCAAATTTAATGATAAACATGTGACTGAAGTTTCAAAAAGGTACCTTTTCCATACATTTTACATACCAGCATTCCAGCGAACAAAATGTCATAGCTGTTGACTTTTTATACTGATTAAGTTGCTCCTTACGTCAAAATGTAGCCAGAGACTGTAGCTACACTCATGGAAAATTTCAGGTAATGGTATGCTATGATTAAAAAGTTATGAAGTTGTAAAGTCCAAAAAATGGGTCAAATTTTGTGTGTGAAAAAAGTGCCTCTTTGCAAATCCAGTTAATATGACTACTATTGGAGATTTGACTGCCATTAAGTCAAGCTGTCCACAACTTGCTTACAATTTCAAATAGCCTGCTTTAAAATTAATTTTCATTCAACTTTATTATAATCTCTTATATGGCTCTTGACCCTCCACAAATTCTAGTATACCAAGATCGAGATACTCTAATAAAGCAGTCACAGTATTAGAGCAGTCAGTAGCAAACTATGTAAGGATTTTTATGTACTTTATCAGTGATAAATGTGTAGTTAGTGAGGTGGGTAGCTATTGTCAGCAGACTGTGACTTTTTTGGTCCTTACAATGTAGTGCCTCAGTTCATTATGACCCTTTTTTCATAAGTCTGGATCCACCCCTGCTATCTGTAATTAATGTGCACTAAAAGGTCAGCATAGTGGTGCCTGCCTTCCTTAAAGGGTGCCTATATCATAAGGCTTGCATCTTGTGGTAATGCATAGCTACTCTCTTAGTTTGGTGGTTTGTGGTCTTTTGTGGAGACATTGTTTTATTGTGCTTTGTTCATCATAACTATGTGCCATAAGTGGAGCTTGAGAAAATCAAGGAAGCAGCTGAAATCGATCACTTGTATTATATAAGTGATTGGCATATTAATATCAATGCATGCACCTTATAGAGTAATTTTTTTAAAGTCTCTTGTTTAGAGGTGTCTTAGTTGCTTATGAAATTCTTTGTGCTGTTACCTGAGAAAGTCATAAAGAAAATCCCATGCCCTTTCTAAATGGGGCTAGAATAAATATATACTACAAGCTTCTCTGTATGTGGGGATAGTGGGTGTTATTTTGCATGTATATGACACAAGTAATAAACTTAGATTCTGTTGGCTTTTGACCAATATTGCATTGATAATTACACTGTTAGGTGTAGTGTATGGTGTGATTAATCGCTGCATGTTATCACTTGAAGTTGTACATATTTGTCAAAGTTACAGTGATTTTATCATCTAATGTGTTTGATAACATCTTGCATATACAATGCATTGTTTTAAAAATCTATTATTTTCCTAATACTGTAAGTACAGTACATGAATTTTATTACCGAAACTTCATTCATCCCAGGTGCAAGAATTCCAAGAAACATGTTATGCGTAGTGGTAGTCTCAATATGCAAGGCATGATTCTGAAGTATTCAGGGCTAGAACCCATTGGCCGGACCACTTTTCAGCTACAGTATGTACTTGAATTTTGTCCAGAAACTCTGATAGAGCATTCAGTAGAATACTGTAGTCACTGTTCTAATCTCACTATGTGGTCTACACCATTATAGCTATGTTTATTGTCCTCAACTTTTGAAAAGTATCTTTTATGGTATTGCATTGGACTATTAACTTAATCATGCTTGATCACGCTAATCAAAATTGCTTCCAAATCATAAAGAATTAAACTTATACTTTCAGAACTTTTAGTGGCCCCATGGAAATAAAAATAATTATGTAATAGGCATGAAATTGAATTAATTAGTACTGTAGCATTATATAATTATACTGTTGTTTAATGTCTATTGACAAAAATTATACAAAGATTTTGTACGCAGAAATAGCCATTTCAGTGTATCTACAGTATATTTCAAAACCTTCCTGGGGAACATACCCCCAGACCCCCCTAGCTTTACATACTGAGCACATGCAGATATGTGTCTCATATTATAATCTCTGATTTAACTATTGCATCAGATCAATGAAATGTGTGCATGACTATGATGGCCTCACCACTCAAAATCTCTAGGTTCCGACCTAGAAAATACTTTCTAATTATATGTATATAGTGAAGCGTAGCATTTACAATACCTTATGAGTGTTTTGTACTACAGAGTTGCAAGTATTGGGCAGAGTTGCACAGAGAAACTAGTAACAATCGAAGAGAACTGAGACTTTTTCAGCCAAAAGAAAAAGCTGTTGATAAGACTATGAAGCATGACCAATCCATCACATTGTATAATGTTCTTGAAGTATGTGACAAGGAACAGAACATTTCTGGACGACCAGTATTTCAAGTCATATTTGCAAAATGTGAACATCAGTTTTTAGCGGAAAATACAAAAGAAATGGAACATTGGACTGTTGCTCTTCAACAGGAGATCTTCGGGCTACCTATACAAGGAGTCACATGTATGTCTGCATGTGTGTATATACATATGTATGAACGTACATGTATGTATGTATGTATGTATGTATGTATGTATGTATGTATGTATGTATGTATGTATGTATGTATGTATGTATGTATGTATGTATGTATGTATGTATGTATGTATGTATGTATGTATGTATGTATGTATGTATGTATGTATGTATGTATGTATGTATGTATGCATGCATGTATGTATGTATGTATGTATGCACATATTTATACGTGTGTTTTTCTGTATGAGATTTGTGTCAGCTGTATATAAAATAATATCTGTGTAGCTGTAAGTATAGTGTTCTTGCAGATGAGTTCCAAGTGGGTGTTCTTGGCAATCCTGCTGCTAAGAGATACAATCTAATAGGAAGATACATAGCAAAGATTGATGACATAAAGCTTACGTTGTATTCTGCTAGTGGTCATATCTCTACCAATTTTTCTGTGAACATTGCTGACATTTGGAGAGTCAAAGTTGCAATGGAGTGTGCCAGTAACACTGTTGACTCCAACTTTGTTGTAATAGACATCACATGGTACGGATCAATAAAGCACATAATAAATTTCATGGTATATGTACATGCACTTTCTATTCATTGGCTCTGCATTATCAAGACATACATTGTCAAGTATAGCCAGTGCAGGCATGCAACAGACAAATGTATTCTACAGGGACCACAAAAAATACTGTTTTCATGCATCCGTAGCTCAATAGTGCTATAATTAACCATTTTTGTTGTGGAAACTCCCTCAGGGTATAGGGAATCTCCTATTCCAAATTTGAATTGAATCCACCTAGCCACACACCTTCATAATTCATCCTATGAAAAGAGAGGAGGTGCTGCACTCTTTATGATACCGTATATAAGCAACATGACCAGCAATAAACTGCATTTTTAGTGTTAAAAAGCTCTTAATGTTAACTTAGATTTTCAAGAAATTTGTTGTAGCGTCGCAGAAACTTAATGATGCACCTATGATATTAAGAAACTATTGTCTAAATTGTTTGAGAGCAGCTGTGGCATATGCAGCAATAGCCATACAGAAACATACATATGTAACACCAATATTCTTTTGAAAGCAATGAGATGCTCTAATTGTGTGTATATTTTCAGTATTGTTTGTGAAGCATTCATTGTCCAACCAAAGCCCAGTCGAAACTGCTTCTATCACATTAAATCTTATGCTGTGCATAACATGCTGAGTACGTTATATACGTACAGTACACTCTTGGCCTTATGATAAACAATGTATATACATTTTGTTAAGTGATAAGGTTATTCGTGCACTCTAAGTTTAACTTCCATATGCTATATCAATAGACTGCTGCTAATCATATTCTCACATACTATATTTGACTATTCCATGTATTGTTACAATATATCATATTATTGTCCCAGTGGAGGTGCTGTACTCCTGACATCAGATTGTTCTACAGACATTGCAAGAATTATCAATCACAGGAGACGGCTTCTAAATAGTGGCAATCAGTCTGTAAAACATGGTGAGTACCATGATTAATATCATGTGTGGTATGTATGATGAAACCTCAGTATAATCTGGACATTAGTATTATGTTTAATGCAATATTAACTAAATTCCAAATAATTGTTCTACTAATATCTTTAGAGAGTCTTTTTTACTTTGCTGTGGTTTTCTACATCAACATTCTCAGAGTATAGAGGTATCAGTTATCCAAGTATTAGGTGGTCATTGGATGACTCTCATGTCTACAATATTATATGCAATAGTCAGTCTTGTAATAAGCCAAAAATCCAGTGCTTTTTACTTTACATGCTATACATAAAATGGAGCATATAGTAAAAAATAACAAGTACACAAAAATTTGGAATTTTCAACAAGAGTAGAGACTATAGAACAAGCTGGAGTAGTCAGTAAAACAATAAGAAGTGCTATATTCCTACTGTGCTCAAGATACTATAACAGAAATGCACAGTAGGGATATAGTTATTGTTTTACAGTCATGCACACTCCAGCTTGTTTCAATACCTTTTATTGATGTGCTATTGTCACTACTCTTGTTGAAAATTCCAATTTTTTGTATACTTGTTTGTTAACTTTTTTGTGAATAATTATTATGACTGGTGAACCCACACATACCGCACCAAAAGAAAGAAATGGCACCATGCACCCCAGTTATATCAATTATTGTCTGAAAAGTGAAGTATCCATTATGCTTCATTGTCAGCTATGTTCAACCTGTTACACAACATTACGAATCAAGAAATGTTCGAAGAATGCCTCTGCAATCCACACATACCACATCTGCAAAAGAAAGAAATGGCGCCATGTGCCCCAGTCATGTCAATTATCATTTGGACAGGGTTGTTGTGGCTCCATTGGTGCATGCCTAGCTCTAGACTGCATGTTGCTGGGGATCAAGTCACCACTGGGTCTGGGATTTTCTACATTCTTCAACGTTTTAGTTACATGTTTATGACTCCCTGTATTCACAGACTTTAGCCTTCTCACAGATCCCTAGTGGGATAGTATTCACAGAGAAAGTGAGGTATCCATTATCAGTGTTGGGCAAGTTACTTTTTAAAAGTACCTAGTTACATATTACATATTACTTGCAACTGAACTATTTAGTTACAGTTACATATTACCCATAAAAAAGTAACTATAATAATATTACACATTATATTACTTTGTGTCCACAGCCTTAAGCTGTCATGTGTGAAACTACCATCTTATCACGTGACATAATTGCGTTGTTGGACAATGTGCAAATTTTAGTTATATGTAAGAAGCTGGTGAATAAGCTTCATTCAGTAGGCTTCATTACTTCGTTGTGGGTAGGCGTTACTCAGTGGATTACTAATGAGACTAGTAACTTGGTTACTTGTAGTAATAATTTTAAAAAAAAATTAGATTCGTTACAGCAACTATATTACTTAGGTAACGCATTACATTTGTAAGTAATTTAAAAGTAACTTGTGTTATATTACCTGTTTTTACAGCGTATTTCGTTATATTACTTAGTTACCACAAAAGTAATAATATTACATAACGCGTTACATACATAATGCATTACTCCAAACACCATCCATTATGCTTCATTGTTGGCTATGTACAGCAGTACGAATCAAGAACTGTTCAAAAGCACCTCTGCAATAAAAATAACCACTATGAAAAATACAGACAATTTCCGTCACGAAGGAAAGCCATCACATGCTACCTCCAAATTGACATGTTTTGCTATCAGCAAAGGTGAATGGGACAAAAAGTAGGACACTGGTAAGTCCATGAAGAATGCATTGTATGTACTGCAGTATGCCAAAGGTACCCCTCGGGCCGAAGCGACGTCGAACAGTGAAAAAATCAAGCCGGTAGCCTGATATTGAGTTACGCTTGTCTAAAGGCATCAGTCACTCGAAAATTCTATTAAATTTTTTTTTAAATTCCGTAGCAGCTTGTTGAAAGCATTTCAGGTCAATCTGAAGGCTTGTTTGGACTTAGTTTTACCTAATCAATATTGCCTCATTGTCGTCTGGGAAAAGTGAGCCTCACAATACCTTCACAGTGCCTTGACAGTATCAATTAGGTATAACCATGATACAAAATTAAATACATATATATTTAGTTGACTGACTGACTGACTGACTGACTGACTGACTGACTGACTGACTGACTGGCTGGCTGGCTGGCTGGCTGACTGACTGACTGACTGACTGACTGACTGACTGACTGACTGACTGACTGACTGACTGACTGACTGACTGACTGACTGACTGACTGACTGACTGACTGACTGACTGACTGACTGACTGACTGACTGACCAATGCCTTCAGACAATCATAACTCAATAACAGCTAAGGTTATGGCTTGATTCTTTCACTGTTTGACGTCAGAGATATGCTTTTTAGCATACCACGGTATGCACAATGCACACATCATGGACTTAACTAAATTACGTTTGTCCTCTTTTGTGTCCCATTTCTTTTTGCTGATAGCTCAAGGTGTCAATTCACAGTAGCTAGCATGTTGGCTTCCCTACAGGAATCGTCCATATTAAGGTGTGTTTTCCATGGTGACTGCAGAGGCACTTCTCCTACAACTCTTTGTTTGTAATGCTGTGAAACAGGCTGAACATAGCTGAAAGGGAAGTGTGATGTCCACTTTTGAGTCAGTAATTGATAGTTAAGGCATGCGAATTGTCTGTATTTTTCATGGTGACCGGATTGATTGCAGAGGCACTTCTCCTATTGTTCTATGTTTGAAAGCGAAACATACTGACCATTCGCTTTCGAGTTAGTAGTCGATAGCTGGGGTGCGGGTTCACCAGTCATAACAATGTTGCAAAAAATGTAAACAAATAAAAATAAGGAATTTCAAGTTTGATTAGGGATCATAAAAGAAAGTAGGGAAGCAAGGGAGGTTGCCTACACCTGCAGGTACAGTATACTAGTGGACATAATTATAATTTTTTCCTTGTAAAAATAGTCCACTCAAAAACAGCCAAGGTGTAAAAAAGGGTGCGGCCCTCAAAAGCCTCGGTGAAAAAAGTTGTGAAATCAAAGATGGCGGCCAAGAAATGGCTGCAATGATGTTAATGCTAATAAATTTTAACAATGCACACAGCCATTATTAAAATTTTTTAGCATTAACGTCATTGCAGCCATTTCTTGGTTGCCACCTTTGATTTCACAACTTTTTTCACCGAGGCTTTTGAGGGCCGCACCCTTTTTTACTGCTTGGCTGTTTTTGAGTGGATTTCACTTCTTTTTGTATTTTCAAAAACCAAATCCTGCACCTTTTTACTGGGATATGATTTCCAGGCTGTTGTATCACAAGTTTTGCTAACATATAGCACTTATCATGATGATTACGGTGATGATGATTGGTGCAAGTCGGTCATACTAGTCTGCTCACAGACCGACTGGGGGAGAAACTAAGTTAATAGTACAAATATACCACTGATCAATACGAAATTGGCTCTGATTTGATGAAATAGCTACTAGATTGAGCCTCAAAATGTTGCAACAATAGTATGGTGCTAATGTTCTAATAGAGCACATGTTTTTGCTTTCATTGAAATCATCTAATAGAACACACATAGAATGTTCTAGAATGATCTAGATTTTCTATTGGTAAATCAGTTTTACTTATTAAGCTAGAATTTCCATTTATAAGATAGAAATTAAGTGAAGTGATCAGCCGAGATAGCAGTGGTTCAGGATGCAGGCGTTAGGTATGGAGGTCCTTGGTTCAAACTGTGGTGATCATCAGTTCATTTTTTTTCGACATTTTTATGCACCTTTTTTGCCCCCAGTGACTGCTCTATTAGAGTATCTCGATCCCGCGATTTTATACTTGCTCGGTTTTTGCTTTATAACTTTGTAGCTGTAAGACTGTTGCTGTTCTAACCACCATAAGGCACTCCCACGATGATCAGCCTATGTACACACGAATTTTCAAGTTATTCCTCTACTCGGTTTACCCTGTAGCCATGACAAAAGTTTCATCTTTTTTTACGTGAATAAATGCTCATAACTCCTTGGATGTTTATCAGATTCATAGCAAACTTGGTACGCAAATGTACCTTTATACGCTCTTTACTTGTGCCAAATATCAATACAATGAAGTTACAAGTTTGTTATAGCAATTTTTGCAAAGTGTGCGAAAAGAAATCAAAGCCCCCGTAGCCCCTCTACGGTGAAGAAAAAGAAACGAAGAAATTAAAATGAAACTTTGGCCACTCATATCTCAGAAATGGCTAGGATGATTTGCTTCAAATTTGGTATGTGGCATGGCCTACCTGGCAGGCACCTCTATGGTGAAACTAGATTCAATCAGATAAGGGATCATGGAGCTACAAAGATGTGAAAATCGAGTTTTCTATCTTCCTGTAAATATACTCATGGTATGGCGTGCCGGCTTCTTGGGCTGCACGACACACTACCGTGTATCTTGATACCATTGTTATTACATCAACAACAAAAGCGAGTACATAAATTTAATGGTGAAATTGTTCAAACTACAGTAGGTAAACAATTTGCTCATGTTCCCATAAATGTTACCGGATTTGCAAAAATGTATTTTTTTCACACAATAAATTTGATCCATTTTTTGAACTTTAATGCTTCAGAACTTTTTATCATGGCATATAATTGCTTGAAATTTTCAATGAATGTAGCTACAGTATCTGGCTACATTTTCAGGCTAAGATCAAGTTAATCAGTATAAGGAGTCAAGTGTTACATCATTTTGTTTGCTGGTATGTCAAGTGTGTGAAAACGGTACCTTTTCACAAATCCAGTCACAAATGCCTCATGTAAAGCATGTCTCATTGTAGCATAGGCATAACTAAAGCGTAGACACACTTAACTAAAATTGTACGGTAAGTAATTTGGTATTTGCATGTGAATGTTTACACTACCCATTTGTTAGTGTAGATTATCAAGTGTACAGTATTTTTCAATCTATAAAATGCATCTAGGTGAGGCATTTAGCCCACCCTACCATGGGAGCCAAGCTGTGGTCAGAAAAAGTGGAGTCATGTTTGATTGTAGTAATTCAAAAGAAGATGGCTACCTGGAAGTGTATGGAGATCAGATCGCTATTTCAGCATTAAGCACTAAACATGGTCTGGAAAGGCAATCGTGGATACGTCCACAGTCAAAATCATTGAATTTACCCAGTAGTAGGTAGTTGATTTTGTGTGTGTGTGTGTGTGTGTGTGTGCGTGTGTGTGTGTGTGTGTGTGTGTGTGTGTGTGTGTGTGTGTGTGTGTGTGTGTGTGTGTGTGTGTGTGTGTGTGTGTGTGTGTGTGTGTGTGTGTGTGTGTGTGTGTGTGTGTGTGTGTGTGTGTGTGTGTGTGTGTGTGAACCCTTTGTATTTTAGGCATACACTGTACATGCATGACCATTCCCAGGGTTTCCTTGAGGCTCTTTCTTTTCAACAGCCCAGAAAGTGTTCCTTGTGCAACACCAAAGTTAGACACTTACTCTATTAGCTCTCTGAACTATGTCAACAGTTGGAACCCATGATGGTGTACAATGGACTTGGCAACTGTTAAGGGCCAGGCTTCAAAGTAGCCTACTACACTACCTTTTAATATACAGTACATGGATTTGTTTTACATAAGTCTAGCTTTCAGGAATCCTTGGCTTCACATTATAGATATCAGTCCCACTGTACAATGACACTTTGTGATTGTGGGGCCTAAATTTCTATTGATTATGTGTTGTTTTGTCCAAAGGGAAAATTACCCCCCACATCATAATGAGATGAAGATGCACAATATCAAATGTACAAGTGATATACTAACTCTATTTGCTAGTTGGCTGTAGTGTATCAAAAAATGTGACCAGGCCTGCGAAAACAGGGCATGTGGGCACAAACTACACCCTGTCATACTACAGGCCATATCTCAGTATTGGAACAGAATATTTGCATTCTGTAACTTGCATTATAAACCCAATTAAATGCTTACTAAGTGGTAAAAATTTCATTGCCATAGCACATAGGTATTAAAAGTTATTAATCAAGGAAGTTTGAAAAAGTAGGCAAAAATCATGTGCCCACATGCCCTGTTTTCGCAGGCCCAGTCACAAATAATAATATACCACAAGCTGCTATTGGAGTTTTTATACAGGACAGAGTATTAATGTTAGATTAATGCATGTAGAATGCTTCAACTGATTCCGTATACTGAGGAACTTTCTTATCATTATCTAGACAGTCTAGCAGTGAGGAGTCACATTTACCAACTGTTTCTATTGGAGCTACTAGCTGTCAAAGGACATTAACCATAAGCAGTAGACCACCAGAACCAGTTCCACGATCACCAAAGAGTATACCACGAAAACTATTATGTATTGCAAATAGCTGCCCTACAGAATTTGTTCATATTCGCAAGAACCGCTCTTATGGTATGTTGTATAAATACGTATGTGACAGTTATTTTATTCTAGATACTGCATGCATGGGGGAACTCTGGTGCAGCGAATATTTATTATTTTGCATGCAGTGACAGTTTTCTGATTTTCTCCTTCCACTAACTTAGTAAATGGACTAATATGCTCATTTTACAGGTAATGAATGTAAACAAAATTCTGGTGAAAATGGATATGTACTAACAGGTACACATAAAGGTTTGCATATTAATGTTATGAATGACTAGCTACAATGGTACCAATGATACTAACTGAAATAGCTGTTACTGCTACAAGAGCCTTTACTGCATTATTTGATCAACACTTTAGTGTTGGTTACAAGAGATGTGTTGCTACATACAGTGATGTAATTTCTTTGTGTATGGAAGAAATAGCAACATTAAACTTATACCACACCTAAATGGTATAGATAGAATTATTTTGGCTTACACTGTTTCTTATTTTATTGTTTAAAAGTTTATTTATATTGTTACACAGGGCTAGATGATGGAGAGTATGATTATCCTTATGCACGAGGGGCAATTCCGATACAATGTCAAGTGTATGTGGAACCAGATTATGTCAGTGAAAAGAAGATTATTAACTTTCAAAAAATGAGAACCAGACATGGTAGTGTAGAAGGTTAGAGTTATCTAGAGGAGAATATTCTCCTTGTGTGATATGCTGCATTTTGTATCTTTAAGTACTTGATCAATCTTTTACAAGTTTTGTTCACTTAATTCATGTTTTACACAGACCTTAGTAACGTGAGTGTAGAGACAAACATGAAAGAAAGGAACCAATCTCCAGATTATGCTGATGACGATGCAATTATAAATTTAAGAAGACCTCTGAAACCTGAAAACAAGAACACAAGTCTTAAAGGCTGCAACAGTTTGGACGAATTATTTCCTTATTTGGATATTGTTATCTGACTAACTGCATGCATGGAATCACTGACACAATATTCAAGCAAGAATTGTTTATTTATTAAGGATGCTGTAACAACTACCTACCACAATTTGCTTTTTTCATTGTAAAATAATTTTCGTATGCAAAACTTGTACAAAACTTTCTTATATGAAAACTTTTTTACATAATATCAAACTACTCTAATAGAGCAGTCATTCACGTAAATCATAATTTCAGGATTTCCTTATTTCGGCTGTTTTGGATTAGATATATTATATCTATAACTAAGAATGTCAGTTTAAGGAGAGTATATAAATGTAACTAAAAATGGTTTATAATCCTTATTGAATTTCCATTTGAAGAGTGTGGATATGCATTTTGATCTTACTAGAGTCACTACTAACATCATTACTTAACACTAATGTATGCACGTACTGTACAGTAGTGTCAGTTTACAATTGTTCACTGTAGTATATAAATACCAGAATCTACACAAAACATGGTTACCATGCATAGGTCTAGCTACTCTTATTTCATTTATTAATTCATAATTGCATAATCACAAGTGTAAACCATAGAAGCGATATGATAATGTGTGTCATTTAGGATTTCCTTATTTCGGGCTCCAATAGTCTGGAATAAAAAATACATTTGTAGCTTATTCAATTTTTGTACCAAACAAAAGTTAAAAGATTAGAGAAAACCACAAAACATGCATCATTAAGTGCACCAGAAACATAGCTAATAGTGTGTTATGATTCCAGGGAAGCCAGCACACCACACCAGTTTCCCAACTATCATACACAATTTTCTACATCTTTGAAAGTTTACGGTACTGCACTTACATGTACATGTGTGATGTGCACCAACTATTTATAAACAAATTTGTCATTTTTCCAAAACCTTATATAAGGTTATACCAACCCCACCACTCTGCTGTATCATCCAAGAAACATACCACAGTTACACTCAACATTGTCTCCTAGCTGAGTCCTTGTAATGCAAGTACGCACATAATAAAAATTAAAATACAGTGCTGGCTCACTACTACTATGTACGTATATCTACTGTCAAGAATCTGCTATAAAAATACGGAATTGTGTATATTAAAGTCTTTTGACAAGAATGCTTGGATGATGCTGCCTCTGCAAGTATTTCTGCTTCTAGATAAATTTCAAGTGGGAGACTATAAAGAATGAGCCACAAATTAGATGCTGCACTTAATATTGTATAGTTTGAATATTGTGTTTTTCCTCCCTTGCCATGCCCACATTCTATGGTTCCACAAATAGTTATGTTGGTGGCTGCATGTTGCCTGGAGACTCACATGCTTATAATGTTGCTGCTAGCTACTTGCATTACTGTAAACCTGTATATATTTTCATCATTCAAAACTTCAGATATTTTAAACTTATTCCATATAATCTTCTTGTGTTTAATATACAGTTGTACAGCTATGAAATATTTGTGTTAATTTAGCAAGAGTACTATTATGTGCACATAATAAAAATATCATGCGAATGTACAGTACATAAATGTAGGAAGGGAAAGGAGTAGATGTGAATACCAGTCACATTACTTGTAGATTTAGTGGTAGTTTTTATTGGAACAAGAATCAAACAGCAGGTGTTGTGTAATCTGCCTTTGTAAGTTCTATTATCATTTTAATTCAGCCATTCCAAGTAGTTATAATTTCATTTCTACCTTCCAACCTATGTTTTTGGCACTAGCCTTTTATAGGCAGTGTTAGCTACTGTATGCTTTTATTTTTACCTGCTTTTGCTGCAGTACATGATAGCTTAATATTTTTTGCACCAGTTCTACAGTGTATTTAGCTTGTGGTTATTCCCAACTGATCAGTTATAGTTACTGACAGAGTATGTACAACTTATTTCAAGACATCCATATGCATTTTCACACGGTACATCATAATTATCCTGCCTAGTATGCTGGTATTATGCTTGGCTCTTTACAGTGCTCAGAAGTTGCCAGCACAATTGGCAGGTACTGTATCTAACTATGTTTTATCATAAGAAGATATTTCTGCTTATTTAGGGTGTGTAGGCAGTATAGCCAGGGATCTTTCCAACCATTGTGCTACATTTTCAGCTTTTCCATTTCTCAGAATCCCATTATCACAACATTTATTTTAAACTTTGTACCTAAGTTACATTTAGGACTGCATCAAATATGCCAGCATAATAAAAGGACATAACAGGCTAGTGTGTTGTGTCAGCAGCATATTAGGTGGATATTTCAATCTATGGTCTATGGAGCTTATAAATTCCATAAAATATATTGATGCTCTTTAGTAGAGCAGTCAGCAAATGCAATGTACAGAATTCCCATATTCTCAAATAGGACAGTCACTTTGTAGTGAAATACTCTAATAGAGCATTCACTTATAAAAGGTTGAGCATAATGCAAACATAATGGGAATACCAAAAATATAATAGGTTAAACTTTTGGGAAACATATTGGGCAAAATTTTGAACATATCTGAATCAGGTCTAATGACATTCTACAATGTTCATACTGTATAAGGGGAAATATTCACAATAGTCATTGTTTAATTTGTAAATGTTGTTAGCTAATTATTTGTTCGATATAATTAAGCTGTTAAATTTTATCACTAAAGATAAATCTAATTTGCATATTATTGTTGTCTTTTGTGTGAATGTGAGTGTACATTTTGTTGCTTGTTGCCTAGCTGTATCATGCCTAGCTGTATCATGTCTAGCTGTATCATGCCTGTATATTTCAGTGTTGTTATATAGTAGTTGTTCACTCTTTCCAGTGTAGCTGTAATTTGTTTTGCTCTCAAACTCTGATTGGCCATGCTGAGTACAGGAGTCAAATCATTTATAATTAATTTTTGTCAGAATATTTATTCGCAAAAAAAAAATGTGCTTCTGTTATATGGTATGTATTATATTTGCTGTGGAAATTCAGTAATACTTAACATGTACAGTACTTCTTTATATGGGATAGGCCAAGATAGCTAAAAGAGCTCCATAATCATCTGAAGTTACTTTTAAAATCACTGAATGTCCTAACATGATGTCTGTAGTACTAGTGTTATGCCATTGTTACTGACTGCTACATGATATACAGAGTGGATATATGGAGAGTGAAACCATTCTACTGGCAAAGTTTGAGTGGCAGAAATCACGTAGTATATATATAATCAAAAACAGCCAAGCTGTAAAAAAGGTGCGGCCCCCAAAAAGGCCATGGTGAAAAAAGATGTGAAATCCAAGGTGGCGGCCAAGAAATGGCTGTGATGGTAGGTTAATGGTAAAAATTTTAATAACGACAATTCAGGTGAATTTGATGCCAAGACCAAGTGGCACAAAATTCACCTGAATTGTTGTTATTAAAATTTTTACCATTAATCTACCATCACAGCCATTTCTTGGCCGCCACCTTGGATTTCACATCTTTTTTCACCATGGCCTTTTTGGGGGCCGCACCTTTTTTTACAGCTTGGCTGTTTTTGATTAGATATCACTTCTTTTTGTATTTGTATTTTTTTAACCCATGTGTTTTTTTATTTACTACAGGAAGAAGAAAAGAACTTATAGAAGATTTTTAATACTTCAATTATTTTTGATTTTATTAGTACTAATACAAATTATATACATATATTTATTACATGCCCATTATTCCCCACAGGATATTTTTTAGCAGCTGATCTCTCTACTGGGTGACTTAAAATATAGCTGAACTATATGCAGGATGGTTTCTTTGTAGCTGAACTCTCTACAAGATAAATTCTTCTAGCTGATTTCTCTACAGGGTGATTTGTTTCTAGCTGAACTCTCTACAGGTTATTTGTTTGCAGCTAAACTCTCTACATCCATGGTGGTTTCTTTGTAGCTGAACTCTCTGCATGATGGTTTCTTTGTAGCTGAACTCTCTACAAGGTGACTTCTTCTAGCTGAACTCTCTACAGGGTGATTTCTTTGTAGCTGAACTCTCCACGTGATGGTTTCTTTGCAGCTGAACTCTCTACAGGGTGACCTCTTCTAGCTGATCTCTCTACAGGGTGATTTGTTTCTAGCTGAACTCTCTACAGGTGATTTGTTTGCAGCTAAACTCTCTACATGGTGCTTTCTTTGTAGCTGAACTCTCTACATGATGGTTTCTTTGTAGCTGAACTCTCTACAAAGTGACTTCTTCTAGCTGAACTCTCTACAGGTGATTTGTTTGCAACTAAACTCTCTACATCCATGGTGGTTTCTTTGTAGCTGAACTCTCTACATGATGGTTTCTTTGTAGCTGAACTCTCTACAAGGTGACTTCTTCTAGCTGAACTCTCTACAGGGTGATTTCTTTGTAGCTGAACTCTCCACGTGATGGTTTCTTTGCAGCTGAACTCTCTACAGGGTGACCTCTTCTAGCTGATCTCTCTACAGGGTGATTTGTTTCTAGCTGAACTCTCTACAGGTGATTTGTTTGCAGCTAAACTCTCTACATGGTGCTTTCTTTGTAGCTGAACTCTCTACATGATGGTTTCTTTGTAGCTGAACTCTCTACAAAGTGACTTCTTCTAGCTGAACTCTCTACAGGTGATTTGTTTGCAACTAAACTCTCTACATCCATGGTGGTTTCTTTGTAGCTGAACTCTCTACATGATGGTTTCTTTGTAGCTGAACTCTCTACAAGGTGACTTCTTCTAGCTGAACTCTCTACAGGGTGATTTCTTTGTAGCTGAACTCTCCACGTGATGGTTTCTTTGCAGCTGAACTCTCTACAGGGTGACCTCTTCTAGCTGATCTCTCTACAGGGTGATTTGTTTCTAGCTGAACTCTCTACAGGTGATTTGTTTGCAGCTAAACTCTCTACATGGTGCTTTCTTTGTAGCTGAACTCTCTACATGATGGTTTCTTTGTAGCTGAACTCTCTACAAAGTGACTTCTTCTAGCTGAACTCTCTACAGGTGATTTGTTTGCAACTAAACTCTCTACATCCATGGTGGTTTCTTTGTAGCTGAACTCTCTACATGATGGTTTCTTTGTAGCTGAACTCTCTACAAGGTGACTTCTTCTAGCTGAACTCTCTACAGGTGATTTCTTTGTAGCTGAACTCTCTACAAGGTGACTTCTTTTAGCTGATCCCTCTACAGGGTGATTTGTTTGCAGCTGAACTCTTTAGGTGGTGATGTCTATGTAGCTGAACTCTCTACATGATGGTTTCTTTGTAGCTGAACGGTGTGTAGCTAATCTCTCTGCAGGTTGATTTGTTTGTAACTGATCTCTCTACAGGACAATTTGTTTGTAGCTGAACTCTCTATAAGGTGATTTGATCTCTCTGCAGGTTGATTTGTTTGTAGCTGAACTCTCTAAAGGGTGATTTGCTTGTAGCTGAACTCCTTACATTGTGTCTAGTCTCTAGCTGATCTCTCTACAGGGTGATTTGTTTGTAGCTGATCTCTCTGCAGGTTGATTTATTTGTAGCTGAAGTCTCTACAGGGTGATTTTTTTCTAGCTGATCTCTCTACAGGGTGATTTTATGTAGCTGATCTCTCTGCAAGTTGATTTGTTTGTAGTCGATCTCTCTACAGGGTAATCTGTTTGTAGCTGAACTGTCTATAAGGTGATTTGTTTTTAGCTGATCTCTCTGCAGGTTGATTTGTTTTAGCTGAACTCTCTACAGGGTGATTTGTTTGTAGCTGATCTCTCTGCAGGTTGATTTGTTTGTAGCTGAAGTCTCTACAGGGTGATTTGTTTGTAGCTGATCTCTCTACAGGGTGATTTTTTGTAGCTGACCTCTCTTCAGGGTGATTTGTTTCTAGCTGATCGCTCTACAGGTTGATTGGTTTGTAGCTGAAATCTCAACAGGGTGTATTGCTTGTAGCTGAACTCCTTACATTGTGTCTAGTTCCTAGATGATCTCTCTACAGGGTGATTTGTTTGTAGTTGATCTCTCTGCACATTGATTTGTTTGTAGCTGAACTCTCTACAGGGTGATTTGTTTCTAGCTGATCTCTCTACAAGTTGATTAGTGTGTAGCTGATCTCTCTGCAAGTTGATTTGTTTGTAGTCGATCTCGCTACAGGGTAATTTGTTTTAGCTGAACTCTCTACAGGGTGATTTGTTTCTAGCTGATCTCTCTACAAGTTGATTTGTGTGTAGCTGATCTCTCTGTAAGTTGATTTGTTTGTAGTCGATCTCTCTACAGGGTAATTTGTTTGTAGCTGAACTGTCTATAAGGTGATATGTTTGTAGCTGATCTCTCTGCAGGTTGATTTGTTTTAGCTGAACTCTCTACAGGGTGATTTGTTTCTAGCTTATCTCTCTACAGGTTGATTTGTGTGTAACTGATCTCTCTACAAGCTGATTTGTTTGTAGCTGATCTCTCTGCAGGTTGATTTGTTTCTAGCTGATCTCTCTACAAGTTGATTTGTTTGTTGCTGATCACTCTAAAGATTGATTTGTTTGTACCTGAACTCTCTGCAAAGTGTTTTGTTTGTAGCTGATCTCTCTACAGGATAATTTGTTTGAAGCTGAACTCTCTGCACAGTGATTTGTGTGTAGCTGAATTCTCTAGAGAGTAATTTAATTGTTGGTGAACTCTCTACAGGGTGCATGACTTGTTTATAGCTGAACTCTCTTCAGTGTGACTTGCAATGTTCTGAATCTCTACAGTGATATAATTGTAGCTTAATTCTCCACAGGGTGACTTGCTTCTTGCTGAACTGTCTATAAGATTAACTGTTTGCAGCTGAACTCCCTACAGAATAACTTGTAATGTAATAGAATTCTATAATGGAGTAAATAATTTAGCTGAATGCTCTATTAGGGTGACTGTTCTATTAGAGTATCTCGATCTCGCATTTGCTACACAGAGTTGGCTTTCGAATCATAACTCAGTGGTTTGTAATCCAATTTTTCTATACTACTGCAAGGACTTTCTATGAAGATTATTCCAGCTATACACCGATTTTCAGCTCATTGCTCTTAGCGGTTTGCCTAGTAGGCGTAAAAACTAATACTTTTTTATTACTAAAAATCGATCGCGTAATTGTGACACAGGTTGGGTTCTGTGTCATATCTCCGTGGTCTTAATCTCGATTCCTTTCAAACCACCAAAAGGCACTCCTACGATGGTTACTCCATCTACATAGCAATTTTCAGCTCATTCCATGAAGCGGTTTACCCTGTAGGCGTGACAACAAATCGATCTTGTTTTACGCGAATAATCGGTCATAACGCCTGAACCATTCATCGGATTTGCACCAAATTTGATGCTAGGATGCGCCTTTGGACTTCCCTTCTGTGTGCCAAATTTCAAGGCGATCAGAGTACGCGTTTACGTTTTATAGCAATTTTTGCAAGTGTGCGAAAAGACGAAGAAGAAGAAGAAAAAAAAACGAAGAAAAAATACGAAACTTTGGCTGCTCATATCTCGGAAATGGCTACAGTGATTTCCTTCAAATTTGGAATGTAGACTCCCCTAGCTGGCGGGCAACTCTTCAGCAAATTTAGTTTCAATCGGATCAGCTGTCACCGAGATACAAAAGTGTGAAAATGACGTTTTCTTTCTTCCTGTCAATATACTCACGGTGTGGCGCGCCGGCTTCTTGGGCCGCACGACACACTATCGTGTGTCTTGATATAACAACTTTTACTTCTGTAAATAAAATAATAATAATTTTGTACAAACACAAAAATCTGTTTCACACAACAGACCGTTTCCTATTGGTTGAACCTGTTCAAGATGTGACTGAATATCTTCAGACCAACCTTCATGTAAGACAGTGAACAGTACTCATTGTCACCATGGTAAACTGAACTGTGCCCATAACCACACATCTACAAAGAGAACAATCACAGTATTTTAACCAGCAACATTTGTGAAATAATACAAACATGCATTAGCTGATTTGTTGGAAATTCAGGTCATATGCAGTTCATGTGATTCAAACCATAGGATCATGCTTTCAATTTTGCCTATTATTCTTTCCAGAATTTCTTAAAATTATTACCCATTATTCCCAAACATGAAACCTATTATTCTTACGTAATTCTTGCTGTTTATGTGTATTTATTCATATACAGTATGTGATATCAACTAAACATAAAATTTTTAGGATGTTTCAACTGTCATTGAAGAAGCGCATCACTTAAAAACAGCTACGTAGCTGTAAACATACATGCATATACTGAGTTTTATGTGAATCACAATCTTTACCTTCATCACTGAGAATTTTTACCCTTTCAAGGATATCTCCAACCAAGTTGGCCAATTATTCAATATGTCCAACAGCTTCCAATTATAATAGTTCTAGAATTATTCTAGCAAAACTAACTACCGATTATTCTTCAAATTATTCCAGCATAATAGGCTCAGGCCTAACCATATTGCAGATGATACAAGGAATGAGTTATTACAAAAATCAACCACACTTCTTCATTAATTCATAAAATGTAAGCCTTTATTGTTATAGTTTATCTGAACACTGGTGTGATTAAACTGGCCCACAAATATTCCTATAATGGAGGTCCCACACAATTACTGCAGTATGGGCTAGGCTAAATGACCAGTTTGTTGGGATATATGAGGCTCTGTTCAAATACAGCTGTACTTTAATAGAACATACACCTTAATTGTACCACAGCTGATGAAACAAATTGATAAAACAGAGTGGTTATTCTGCATACTGTTGCTCATCCTGTTTAAGTTATACATCATATTACTAACACACTCTAGCATTGAGTATCAATTGATTAATTATGCTGCTAGTCTATTAGTTGATTAGGCTGCTGGTTTATTTTCCTAAATGTATTTATAATCTACCTGTATTTACAAATACATTTAGGAAAATAAATTGCAATTTAAAAGTGTTTCTGCAAAGTGTGAACATTGAGACAAGAGTGGCATTACAGATTTTTAATTTGAAAAGTGCACTTGTAATGTGTGCATGTTTTGCTGATTATTTTGTGCATGTATTGTGCATTTTAGTTAAGAACCTTGAAATCTCTTATTAATAATGTTACTACTTGATGCCTCATTTTACTCAAACTTACACTGCCATAATTGGTATATATAAGCCTACTGTACTTTAGTTTTTCAAACAAGAGTTTATAATAATTTCTTAATATTATGAACTCTTGTTTCAATGTATGCATCTCACAATTGTCCAATATAGAGTGCTTGTAACATACATGGTAACATGTCACTGTCTAGATCACAGGCGATTCCCTAATTAATGTACATGCCTTTTTGTACACATATAGAACTACACTAGAATCAATACACATGTATCTTCATACAAATGTATGCATTAACACAACAAGCATAGATCCAAAGATGTAGTACAACAAAATAGGTTGAAGTTAAATTATTGCCTCTAAATGTGAACCAGATGTTACTATCTAATCAAAAACAGCCAAGCTGTAAAAAAAGGAGTGCGGCCCTTGAAAAGGCTATGGTGAAAAAAGATGTGAAATCCAAGTGGCACAAAATTCACCTGAATTATCGTTATTAAAATTTTTACCATTAACCTACCATCACAGACATTTCTTGGCTGCCACCTTGGATTTCACATCTTTTTTCACCATAGCCTTTTCAAGGACCGCACTCCTTTTTTTACAGCTAGGCTGTTTTTGATTAGATTGTTATAACATGCTAATGTAGGGATTTTCCCAACGAGTTATGCTGTAATACCATTATTCATCTCTTGTTTCACTATTTTTTATTGCTGAATTGCTACTTCATTTAATTTTTAGTATACTAGTTAATGTTAGAAAGATATTGGTTAATTTTAATGCTATAACAAAAATATATATATATAAGTACAATACAAAAATCAAGTTTAGCTATTTATAATAAGTTAAAAAGCAATGGTAAAATATTTAACTGTGTTGACATATAATCTGTCTTAGTGTGCAGTAAATAAGTTTAGTAGTTCACAATTGCGTGAATCTGGTTTTTTTTCATAGTAATTCCTATGGGACCAGTTTTTTCCCAGTTTTCTTATTGAGTGCAGCAGTGAAGTAGTAGAGTATTGTACTTGATACATCATCTTGTATTCAGTTGATGATAATCTTGGACAATTGCTAGTGTGCTTGTAGAATTGGAGTTGGTCCAAAATGTTAGCCATTGTTTGTAGGGCAACTAGTAATGAGGACAACTGTTTGATCTGATGGGATAGTCCTTCTGTGTCCTCATCATTTAGATCTTGATTGCTTTGATTGAACAAATAATCCTGTAATTGATGTTTTAATGACATGGCTAAGGTGAAGTTCTGACATTCACTAGAGAAATGATGAAATATTTCATTAATTACTGCTTTGTTTATATCTGATCCATGTAAAGTAAACCGATTAATTTTTAGCAATACAGTAGTTTTCTGTGGTGTACGGTATAGCAATTCAACAGTAGTGTGGTCTACTGACTGTGCTGCACAAAACAAAGTGACCGTTTTATTTTGAACATCTTTTCTCATAGCTGCTTTTTGTAGTAGCTGTTCATCAGTATCTCTTTTTACTGGAGCACTTCGTACCATGATGGTAATCACTGACATGATGAAGAATTGTAGTGGAGACATATTTGACTAAATGTATTGTTACTATTGAATTAGTAGTAGTTGTAGTAGTAGAAGCTTGCTTGTTGTTGAATGAAATGAGGCTAAACTCAACTCAACTTATACCAAGTGTATCAGTGGTTTGTGTTACAATTATGTAATAGGGTAATATAATAACTATCAGTGAAGTAATTATATATCCTATCAACATAATATTGGAAGGAAGTAATCAGACAATTTCCATGCACTGTTCTGTTAAATCTCCAAGGATGCATGAATGAAGATTTATTCAACCAAACACTCTGACAGCCAGCCATAGGCCAGCTGTAGGCATAGGTGGTTTCCTGAAATTGAATTATATCTTGTATCTGCATGTGTGAGTATTTGCATCTCCATTAAAAATTTTAACATCACAGAATAGAGCCCTCTACTCTGGATAGATTCTGACTACTGAAGAGTTTCCTTTACTGTGAAGAGTTTATTATAATCTTAATTAAGATTGCATGCTACATACAATCAAGCACTGCATGGGCTGCATTGATTGCAACCCATTGTGTAGCTGAATTCTCTACCAGGTGACTATCTTATAGGTGAATGTTCTACAGGGTAATTTGATTGTAGCTGACTCTCCACAGAGTGATTTGTTTGTAGCTGGGGTGACTTGCTATTAGCTGAACTGTCTACTGGGTAGTTAGCTTGTTTGTAGCAGAACTCTCTAAATGTAACTTGTTTGTAGCTGAATGCTCTACTCAGTCTACTGGGAGATATTTTTGTAGATGAACTCTCTACAGGATGATTTTCTTGTAGCTGAACTCTCTACAGGATGACTTGATTGTAGCTGAACTCTCCACAGGGTGAAAGTTTATAGCTGAACTCTCTACTGGTAGCTTATTTCTAGCTGAATTCTCTACAAGTCTACAGGGTGGCTTATTTGTATCTGAACTCTACACAGAGTGATCTGTTTGTATGCCAGCTGGCTAAACTCTCTAGGGGGCAATTTGCTTGTAGCTGAACTCCCTACAGGGTGATTTGTTTGTGGCTGAACTCTCTATAAGGTAATCTGTTTGTAGTTGAACTCTCTAGCTGAACTCTCCACAGGGTGATTTGTTTGTATGTGGACTCTCTACTGGGTGGCCTGTTTGTAGCCGAACTCCCTGCTGGGTGGCTTGAACTATCTACAGGCAACTTGTTTCTAGCTGAATTCTCTACCAGGTGACTTTTTTGTAGCTGAATTGAGTCTACTGAATCACTAGCGTGTATAGCTGAACTCTCTACATGGTGACTTGTTTGTAGCAGAACTCTCCACTGGGTGACCTATTTGTAGGTAAACTCTACAGGTGACTTTTTTCTGGCTGATCAAAGTGCTCAGAATAGTGACACCTGCGCTATACACAGGTCTTGCTCTATCGGTAATGCACAATAGTACTAGCAATATTGGCACCATTCAGGTACAGTATAGGCTTTACTCACAGGTTAAGCTTAGACGTGGCACACCTTATACATTCTGTATGCACTTCAACCATTTCATTGACCCTGCTCTTCTCATCCTTTCACTCTACTAGGATACTATAGAGTTGGCTACTGGTATTTGTTCATACACAAAAGGACATGATGTAGCTAATGGTGTGGTCATAATACACTTGACTTCCCCAGTAACTTGAACCTAAAAGAGTATCATACAGTACGATAGTAATAACTGTATAGTAGGGACCACAAAGGAGTAGGTGTGGCCCACAAAATAATATCACCCAAAAATCAGCCTCAATTTTCCCTTACGACGATGAGGCAGTATTGGTGAAGTAAAACTAAGCCCAAACAAGCTTTCAGATCGACCCGAAACGTTTTCAACAAGTTGCTACGGAATTTAATATTTTTTTTTATTCAACGGAATTTTCTACTGACTGACTGACTGACTGACTGACTGATGCCTTCAAACAAGCATAACTCGATAACGGCTAAGGCTACGGGCTTGATTTTTTCACTGTTCGACGTCGCTTCAGCCCAACAGGTGCCTTTTGGCATACCGCAGTATGTACAATGCATTCTTCACGGACTTACCAGTGTCCTCCTTTGTGTCCCATTCATCTTTGCTGACAGGGAAAGGTGTCGATTTCACGCGAGCATGTGATGGCTTCCCTTCGAAATGGAAATCGTCCGTATTTTTCATCGTGGCTATTTTGATATGCAGAGGTGCTTTTCAAACAGTTCTTGATTCGTACTGCTGTGTAGCGTGTTGAACATAGCCTACAGAGAAGCGTAATGGATATTTCACTTTTCAGACTATAATTAATATGATTGGGGTGCACGGCACGATTTCTTTCTTGTGGTATGCGTGGATTGTAGAGGTGCTTTTCGAACATTTCTTGATTCGAAATGCTGTGTAACGGGGTTGAACATAGCTGACAACGAAGCGTAATGGATACTTCACTTTTCACACGATAATTGATATAGCTGGGGTGCGCGGTGCCTTTTCAGATGCGGTATGCGTGGGTTCACCAGTCATAATAAAATTATTTACAAAAAAGTTAACAAACAAGTACACGAAAAAATTAGGAATTTTCAACCATAGCGCATTGATAAAAAGTACTGAAACAAGTTGGAGTAGTCCATGATATTAAATCACTGTAAAACAATAAGAAGTGTTATATCCCTACTGTGCATTTCCGTTATGGTATCTTCAGCACAGTAGGGATATAACACTTCTTATTGTTTTACAATCGTGGACTACTCCAACTTGTTTCAGTACTTTTTATTGATGTGCTATGGTCCCTACTCTAGTTGAAAATTCCAAAGTTTTTCGTGTACTTGTAACATATTATACAGTGCAAGTGACATACATACAGTATTATTATAACGTGGTATGCTCTTCATTATATCATTAAGGAACTGATGAGTAGTAAACTGTAAACCAACTACATGCCATTGCTTCATATTGCGATTTTTGAATTCTTCATGCCAGCTCAGTGCTAAATACATAAATTAATGTGAGCAGATTTATCCTTTTTCACATAAAAAATTTGACTTATAACAGAACCTTGAAGTTTCATAATATAATTACTTAAAAACTTTTCTATGTGTAAAGCTACAGTATTTGACTACATTTTGATTACAGGTATGGTATGCAAAATGTGTGGAAAAGGTGCAAACTAGTCAAAAAAGCAGATACTCAAAAGGCATGCAGCAATGAAGTTTAAACACCTAATTAATTCAGGCACTAAGTTCTCAAATTTTATACAACACACTGGACGGACTAGCTACAGAGAGATGAACTGTCATGAACACATAATTTAAAAGTATGCCAACAAATTAGTCCTGTGCCCTACCTATGATAAGTGTGCAATGTAACACAGTCTACACCAAGGGCGTCAGAGTAGATGCTACCAGTAAGGCCAGAGCCTCGATCAACACTTTTTGGCTCAGTGAAATAAAAAAAATTAAACTTGATGAAGCCAAACTAAAAGTAGGTAATTTGTAATACTTGACATCAATTTAATAGCAATAATGGACAGAAACAACAGTAATCTAATCTGTCTTTCACTTGGAACAGCTTCATGTCAACTTCATCCATATTAAGCGCCTCTAAAATAATTAATGTTATACCACAGTAGCTTTGGCTTTATTTCTCTTTGTAGCTGCTTTATAAACACTTCTTACTGTTTATTAATAGACTCAAAGGATAAAGTTTGGATTTAAACAGTATTATGGAGGTGCTTTATGATCAGTCTCCATTGAACACTTGCACACAGTACTACAACCAAAGAGTGCCTCCAAATAACATCTGTAAATGTGCAATTTTAAAAATGTCCAGAAAATTAAATAAATGTAAGCAAAAGAAGTGCTGGTTTGATTTGACCAGGAATTGAACTCAATAAGCTACTCTGGGCAAAAAATTAGGCACAAGTGATGGAGCTGTTTACTACAGTTTTGACAGGGAATGTAACTAGTTCAAGTTGTTAACAATTTTTCTGTATACACTATTTCATTCAAAGAGAGAGAGAGACAACACTTCAAACTTAATTTGTGACTGGATTTACGAAACAGGGTATTCCACACACATCCAATTTACGAACTTCATAACTTGACATTGTACAAGTTGTTGACTTAAAATTTGGTTAGAAGTGAGCACCAACATTGGGTAATGAGTGGAGAAAATTTCAAGTTTGTGTCTTTCTTGAACATTAAGTTACCATCTATGTAATAAAGTGTTAATCTTCTAGTGATACTGTTACTATTGGTGTACACCACTCTACTGGTTAAAACTCACATGAGTTACAGTGTAGTAGTTTAACGATACTAGTACTGCCAGGAAAGATATAGAAAAACCATCATCATCAAGGTTCATGACATAATGTATATCACGATATAGAATTAAGTTGGATGTATAGCGCACACATAGGCAGATCTAGGAGACAGTGCTGTTGGGGGGGGAAGAAGTTATAGGAAAAAGACCAACATTATTAAAATGAGGAAACATGTAAATACAATTACAATATTGATGAGACCTCAGTCTTGTGCGACCACAACCAGACACAAAGTACGTACAAAACTAGAAAATTTGTTACATTATTAAATATAAATAAACTACGCTGTCCACTCACTGCAATTCTTATCCAAGAAGATTTTCTGTGAGCAGGATATGCCCATCTTAGCTGCATCATCAAAAGTCTGTCGAACATAAGACTTGGTGGTGACTGAAGGCTGAATGAAGACAACAAAACTCTTGAAATGCTGAATACAGCAGGGCTGATAGTGTCCTAGCACACTAATTTCAACTAAGAGGAGAAGAATGGAACTCTAGTACACAAGTTATATCCATTTGCATAACTTTGTTTGGTATATGCAATTGGATGAATAAGGGCATACACTTTCTAAGACTTTAGTTGGATATATTCTGAGAAAAAATTTAAAATTAGACCTCCTGGATTTGAATTTGGGAACATTTTTGATAGCTATTAATTTTAGCTAGAGAAAGTGTATGCTTTGTAAAGATTAGTTAGCCTATCTGAGGTAAAACCTGTTTGATGGTAAAGTGTACTAAATCAAAGTAATGCTTATATTATCGCAAAATATATTGTTGACTTTAGAACTGTGACTGGTCTATTAGAGTAGTAACTGCTCTATTAGAGTATCTCAATCTGAGCACAAAAATTCAAACTTATTTGCCTCACTTTCTTTACAGTGTACAGTTTATAGCTGTAAAGTGCATTTATAACTGTTGTCTTCTATGTAGGCTTGAGTCTATTATGCTCCAAAATTTGCCTATTATGCTTTTTGGCATTTCCACAATTTCCTGCCTATTATGTTTGTTTTTATGCTTTTCAGAAATGCATTATGCTTTTATTTTGTGTGTTTTTTTCTAGACAAGAGAAATTCTTCATACAACAGAATGTGAATGAAAAGTGTCACTTCAACATACAAAAATTAGCAATAGCTTGAAATTGCATGGGACGTGCTCCAGAGTTTGTAGGCATTTTAGAGCAAGGGATCTGGAGGCAAATCTATGGTCTCTTAGAAGCTATAGACATTTTATTGTCTAATATCTTTGTAGTTTTGTATGCAAATAATTATTGATAAAATAATATGATAGATCTTGAGTTTTAGCAATTGGTATTCAAAGGACATCAACTGCTCAGTATAATATTGTGCAACTTGCATTTGCACCACCCTGCCAATAACATATTAGCCTCCTGGTAAACACTTAATGGTTTTCATTCTCTCTGTTGCATGCGATGACTGTTCTATAGAATGTTTGACCGTTCTATTAGAGAATCTCGATCGTTTTGAAATATTTTCCTGGTTTGATATTAACCTCAGCCATACTGCAGACCTTTTTATTATTATTATTTAATGGGCTTGTAGATGCCCAGGCAAGCTAACTTGCCAGGCTAGGCCGCAGGCCTTTGAAGGTGCCCATATCTAGATTACTTCCAAAAATTATCCAAGCGCAGCTTGAAGGTTGCAACTGTTGGTGCTGAAATGATAAAGTCAGGTAAGGAGTTCCATAGATTGACTATTCTATTTGTAAAAAAGTTCTGCCTAACAAGTAATCTTGATCTTTCTTTAAAAAGCTTAAGAGAGTGGCCCCTGGTGGTAGCAGTATTTAAAGTAAAAAATGTAGATGGGTCCAAGTCATAATGTCGTTTAAGTATCTTATATGTTTCAATCATATCACCCCTTTGACGTCTGCAATACAGAGAATAAAGATCCAAAATTTCAAGACGGCTTTCATAAGTCAAGTGGGCTAATCCCTGAAGGTGTTTAGTTGCACGTCTCTGAACCTTTTCAAGGGTGTCGATGTCTCTGGCCAAGTACGGACTCCAAGATTGCACACACTATTCCAAATGCGGTCGAACATACATCTTAATTAACACTGTCTATTATATTGTGGGAATTGCTATTATCTATTATATTGCCTGAAAAAATTCCATTATATATGAAACTTTTGACCCTCTCAAAATTTAACATGCAAATAACACAATATGGAAACAAGGGATTCACAATTTACAGTGCAAAAGAACTGATTTACAATGTTGGAAAAACAAAGACCTACAACAAGTGCAACAAAACAGCATTAGCAAATAGAGTACATACAATTTGAACAAAAATCCTAATTGTCAATATCTTGAGAATCATCATCGTCAGGGTGCTCTAAAGGGGCGACAGGTGGTGGAGGCGTAATTGACACTTCTTTCACTATTCGTATTTTAGAATGTATAAATCTGATATCGTCGTTCTCTGCCGTACAAACATTTCTTTCTCCAGTAATGCCAGCTATCATGGCACTTCCTGTATAGTGGTAAAAAGAGACAGGTTAATCAAAGATGCTAAATGTAATCCCCTGTATGCGGTTTATTTGAAACTGTAGTCATTATTCAAGACTTTAGTGATTGCTATACTGAAATTTTAGTTCTTGTCCTATGAACTGAAATTTCAGTTCTTGTCCTATGAACTGAAAATTCAATTCTTGTCCTATGAACTGAACTTTGAGCTCTTGTCCTATGAACTGAAATTTCAGCTCTTGTCCTATGAACTGAAATTTCAGTTCTTGTCCTATGAACTGAAATTTCAGTTCTTGTCCTATGAACTGAAACTTCAGTTCTTGTCCTATGAACTGAAATTTCAGCTCTTGTCCTATGAACTCTTGTCCTATGAACTGAAATTTCAGCTCTTGTCCTATGAACTGAAATTTCAGTTCTTGTCCTATGAACTGAAATTTCAGTTCTTGTCCTATGAACTGAAAATTCAGTTCTTGTCCTATGAACTGAAATTTCAGTTCTTGTCCTATGAACTGAAAATTCAATTCTTGTCCTATGAACTGAACTTTGAGCTCTTGTCCTATGAACTGAAATTTCAGCTCTTGTCCTATGAACTGAAATTTCAGCTCTTGTCCTATGAACTGAAATTTCAGTTCTTGTCCTATGAACTGAAATTTCAGTTCTTGTCCTATGAACTGAAATTTCAGTTCTTGTCCTATGAACTGAAATTTGAGCTCTTGTCCTATGAACTGAAACTTCAGTTCTTGTCCTATGAACTGAAATTTCAGCTCTTGTCCTATGAACTCTTGTCCTATGAACTGAAATTTCAGCTCTTGTCCTATGAACTGAAATTTCAGTTCTTGTCCTATGAACTGAAATTTCAGCTCTTGTCCTATGAACTGAAATTTCAGTTCTTGTCCTATGAACTGAAATTTCAGTTCTTGTCCTATGAACTGAAAATTCAGTTCTTGTCCTATGAACTGAAATTTCAGTTCTTGTCCTATGAACTGAAAATTCAATTCTTGTCCTATGAACTGAACTTTGAGCTCTTGTCCTATGAACTGAAATTTCAGCTCTTGTCCTATGAACTGAAATTTCAGCTCTTGTCCTATGAACTCTTGTCCTATGAACTGAAATTTCAGCTCTTGTCCTATGAACTGAAATTTCAGTTCTTGTCCTATGAACTGAAATTTTAGTTCTTGTCCTATGAACTGAAGTTTCAGTTCTTCGGACAAGAACAAGAACTATGACCAAACTGAAATTTCAGCTCCTCTCTGACATTACATGCAAGAAACACGTTGATGTTTTACTACTTCTAAAAAACCAGGGGCAAACCATGGACTTAATTACCGATGTATAACTACGTATTACAACAATGAACATGCAAAGTTTTAAATCATACTTCAATTTTATAATGTATTTTGTAATTCATGAATAACTCATAATTATTGAAATACATTGCTATGTACTGCTAAGGAAGCCTATTTTAAATAAACCACTCTAAGCGATACATTACGCACAGAAGTATCTGTTTTATAGTCTATCTATCATACTATTCTTTGAAAATTCTCGCAACAAAGTTTTCAGGCTGTTCTCCATTTTCATTCAAGTAGATACAAGTCACGCCCACTTTTAGAACAGCGAGATATTCATCCACTGGAACCTATGAAGCCTACTACGGTGTTTTTTTCAGTTGTACCATACCTAAACAGTCCACTAAGAAAGCCGGTCTCAAAGTTGTTGAACCCATTTTTAAATTCAGAAAAGAAACCCAGCTTCGATCCAAAGCATACAGGATTTTGCAGATCAATTTGCAGTTCAAATTTTTTTTGACTATCAAAATTAACCAATGAAATCGAGTCTAATCTCGTGCCTGCTGAAGTGAAAATGGCAAACAAAGACCCCAAAGAGCGTCCTTTGACTGTCAATGTGTTGGTGGGTTCTTCAGTGGGTTCGTCCACCGTTTATAACAGTGGTTTGGGCACACTATGTGCTGTCAGTTCGACCAGCCAGGCGGCACGGTCAGTATTAGAGGTGCGTAAACACCTTATGCGCCTCTAATATCTATTAGTGTAAGACGAACGATACCATTATCCTCTGTTTTCAGCTACCAGCGAGGCTATTGGTATGTTGAGCACCTACAAAACACGTAGTACTGGAGAAAGGAACTGGGCACAAAAGATCTTTATGGAGGACAAAGGTAGCACCATGATGCACGCATTGTAGCTGCTGCGGTTAGCGAAAAGGCACGTCTCGGGACGAAGCGACGTCGAACAGTGAAGAAATCAGGCCTGTAGGCTTAGCCGTTATCGAGTTACGCTTATCTGAAGGCATTAGTAAGTAAGTTAGTCAGTCAGTAGAAAATTTGGTTAAATACGAAATTTTTAAAATTTCATAGCAACTTGGTGGAATGTCTTAGCGTTGATCTGAAGACATTTTTGAGCTTGGCTACGCCTAACCAATACAGGTAATCTGTCAGAAAGTTAATATTAGGCTGGTTTTGAGTGATATTTATAGGGCAAGAAACCCCAATCCTTGGGGATCCCTAATATACAGTTACTATCGTACTGTATGATATGTATGTGTTGCTCAGTATTAAGCAGCATGCTCAGTAAAGACACAACAGCTATGCTTACCTCTATAGCCAGAACTGCTGAACACGCTTTCCTCCAACTTTCAGGCTTCCTCGTTGGTGGGTCTTGATGTAGAGGAATATCTGATAGTTCATACAGCAACTTTCTGCTTTGTTGTATCTACAGCAATAATGCATATATACATAACAATTGGCATTATAATCAATGCATCTTCATCTAAATTTTGGCAGAATTTTGAAAAGTTACCCTTATTGTCATGCCTGAAATAATTAGAATGTTTAGGTTTTGCTGGCATCAGAAACACTTCTCAAGCTAGTAATTTTCCGCCGGTTGAATGTAGTGAATTAAATGGAAAATAACCTCCTTCCAGATTGGACAAGCATGCATGTGCTATCATGTGCATGGTTTTGGTGGTTAACATAAATGAGCATGTTGTGTGAAAAAATTGTCAAATCTAGACTGCAATTTCTCAGACAGGATACTTCCCTCCCAACCTCTCTGATATGTGATGAAAGATGTAAGTGATAATGGATCCTTAGCTACAGTATGATAGAAGGTCATGATGAGCGGGAGAACGGACAAGACTTGTCACTGCATACATTTACATTCTGTTGATTGTGTGTTTGTGCATGTGGTGTTGCTTTTGTTAAACCAGGCGTGTGCCCAAGTGATTTACTGAATTGTTTTCCAAAAATTGTGCGTGTACCTACCTATCTTTCTTTGTACGTGCACACACATGCGTACGAACAATAAAGTATTAAAAGCAGCCTATATATAAGGAATAAAGGCTAAATAAAGCCTGTAATGAATTTTCTCTCAGGTAAGCTTTGGCTCGAAGGTGGGTTTCTTTTCCGAATTTAATAATGGGTACAGCGACTCTTCACAGACTTCCGAGACCAGCTTTCCTTGTGGACTGTTTAGGTATTTTACAATGAAAAGACCTTAATAAGCGTCATTCTCTCAGAAGACGCATATATGACTGTTATAAAAGTGGGCATGACCCGTGATTACACGGATAAAAATGAAGAGCAGCCTGGAGACTTTTCAAAGAATAATATGATAGATAGACTATAAAACAGTTGAGATGATTTTTCTATGCGTAATGTGTCGCTTACAGTAGTTAGTTTTCATCTGTTTTGTAAACATAGCCATAGTAGTATTCAGGCAGTACTTTATAACTATGCTGTAATATAGTTTACCTGATAATTTTTGTAGTTACCTATCTAGTATACATACTGGTTGTATTTTTTTTTAAATTTAATAAGTATTGGTAGCCGCCACTGAGTGGTGCTGTGGGTTGGGTTGAAAAGGGTGAAAAAAAGGAAGGAGCTACATATTTCTCACTGTTGTTTACATCGGTCAATTGCAACCATAAATTAAATAGATTAAAAAATTGTTAAAATCCCTAGTGAAAATGTTCACAATCAAAACCAAACAATCTTTTACACACACTTACACACAAAACACCATTACAAATGATTCTGCTAAACACACATTATGTATATACTTTTAGGTTTTACATGTAACCTTACCAAATCCCAGGTAGTCATTTCGTGCACATGTGATGCAGCACGATTATGTTTACTGGCCAACCTCCTCACTAGGGTATTATTCATTGGTAAATATACAGAACATAATCTGTGAGTATAGTGCTTGCAATTTTGTAGTTCTTCCTTCTCTGATAAAAGTTCTTGAAGAGCCTGTCTTGAATGATTTCCCCCTATGGTGAAGTACTTGTATCCCTCTTTCATGTTAGCTTGGAAAATTTCACCATCTTTCAGATGAACTATGCAAAGAATAGGCTGGACATCTGTGCAAGCATTTTTTAACATTTCTTGTTTTAGCTGCTTGACAATGGTATCAGAGCAATTTCTCACCAGCCACTCTTCTGGGGGGCATTCCAAACACTTAACTGGAAACACAAAATGACCTGAAATACAAACACACATAATGTACAAGGAAGCACCAAATTCAGCAACAGTTAATTAACATTACGCATATATACTCGAGAGGTGGCCAAGTAAGGATTTATTGGACATGACTAAATTGCTGAATGGATCATGAACACACTGTACATAGTGGACAATGTGGATTTTGAAACAGTCAAATTTTTTTTGTACATTACACATACTGTACCTACAGAAACCTCTAAATGTGCACGGTAAAACAACTACAAGGTAGATAAGTTGGATTTAGTAACCTCACTAAGTCACCAGACATCTAAAGGAAAGTAAGCGTAATTATAGAACATTGTGTCGCAAGTGGGGCTGGGAGATAATTTAGATAAATCATTTACCGAGATAATTTTTATTATCAAGATAAAGAATTTAAGATAACAGCATTTTTCTATCGAGATACTAGTAATCTTAAATTTTGTATTTCATAAAATATTTGAATGCCATATTTTTCATTCTTCTAATTCATTTTATGACTATGAACTTTGCAATTACAAGCCGATTTTTGAAATAACTCTCCTATGGTAAAAGCTAGCACTAAGTTACTTCGGCTCTTATAGTTTCTCATCTGTTAGAATGAATCTACGGATTCCTTTTATCAATATCGACATGGAAAGTTGTTAAAACGCTAACCAGTGTTCTTCAACATGAGAACTAGCTCGTGAAATGCGAACCTTGAAAAATCTATAAGTAGGCTTGTAAAGATACACTTGCCTGTTGCCTCTATGCAATCTTGAAGCTCTACAGCAAACAAAAATGAAGTTATTTAACAAATAGTGATGGCCAAGGAGTGATCACGTGATGACAGCTGGCATTGTTCACCATTAATTTACCACAGTTTTGACGGTTCTCTTTCATCTCTTCGTAGTGCACAGCTTTGTTCTATAGTTTTCCATGTTTTTTCAAGCATGACCACAAACATCCTGTCCTATTAGTCTTGTATGGCTTCACATAATTACTTCATCACCACCTTAAGCAAAAATGAATGTGATGCTAGGCTTCACTTTCAGCTATGCCAAACATGATACAAGGCATCCCAAGCAAAGAATAGTGTAAGAAGGGAAAGGAGATTCAGTGGAAGGGGGAAGTAGTGGAATTGGCGGAAACAGTGGGATTTTGAATTAAGGTGGCGTTGAAGTAATTATGCGAAGCCGTACAAATCCCATTAAACAAGCGTCTGTTATCACCCACACGCTTAATTGAAATTTATTAATCGTTTATAACTTTTGTTTTAGTTGGAGAAATTCAATAAGAATTGGCATCCAAGTAATGTAATACTATCTACGTTATCACACAAGATTCTGGGCAATTCAGTGATTTCTTTTCAAGGATGCGCCACACAAGTTACAGCCTACTCTGTCTTATTTCTCCGTGATGGAACACCACAGCGCTTAGCTTTTCAAGTTATAAACTTTTCTTACTTTGTAGAACAATGTGACAGAGCCCTTTTAGTGTAGAAAAGTATAAAAGGCAGAGAAAAGACACATTCACGGCTTCCTCGTACAACAAGTCGCCCTCAAAACAAAGATCCTCAAAAATCTCTCTGTAGCCTTTTAGAGACAAGCTTTCCCGATGCTTGTACCAAATTTTGATGGTCTATGGCAAGTAATTTTGAAGAAATAAGCTGAATAGTGAGCCTATCTGGCTGGTATGGGCGCGCTCCGTATAGCACTAATCACGCGACATCAGCGTGCTACGTTTGCCAGTGAACTAACCAAAGTTTTGACAAACTGAAGCCATCTAGACGTGAATACCGTTACTTGTATCAACAGCAGTAGCCCAGTAGTCTGATGGAGTTGGTTCTTTCCAGCCCTAGAATTGGTTTGTGATGGTCTACAGATTTCTGGGTTTGTTCGCGCATGACCACAAACATGCTGTTTAATTAGTTTTGTACGGCTTCACATAATTACTTCAATGCCACTTTAACATTGTTCACACACACTACCACCTCAATTATATTGGGAGCTACTCCGTACTGTACTAGCTAAAATATGTATGATTCACCAAATTTAAATCGCACTTCTAATTTGGAGCGCCAGATCTGGTTTTCGTCAACCAAAACAGAAGGAACAGTTGCCTGCTATCTGTTCTGTATAAGCCTGTGCTATATACTGGTATTGTTAGTAAACCGTGATACCGGTTTTACCGCCATACCGTCTAGGCATTATGGCCTCCCTGTGGGCATGTTTTATTCCATATTTAGAATGTAACTAGACATGTGACAATGGTTGTAGGCATGTGGTGATGTAGACACCTTGTCAAATTATGTAAACAAGCTTGTTTGTGGTGATTTGCACCTGGGGTTTATTGAGCTACCATGGGTATTTTGTGCCTTTGTTGAGGTAAAACACTACTTGTTCAATACTGATATATTTACAGAAGGTATATCGTTTCATAATTTTCAATACCGCCCAGGCTTAGTTCTGTACACCTTCAGTTCCGCAATCTTATCCACCAGTCATCTTACCACACCATATATCCTTCTGAAGTTCTGCACAGCGCTCATTAATTGGAAATTATAAGTGCCTACAGTACCATGACAGGTACCATGCAGCTGTGCAGTCTAGCCACGGCAGACTACAATATGGCATGATAAGGTGTGAAGTGACTGATGGATGAGACTACGGAACGGAAGGTGTACAGAACAGATAGCAGGCAACTGTTCCTTCTGCTTAGGTTGACGAAAACCAGATCTGGTGGTCCAAATTGGAAATGCGATTTAAATTTGGTCAGTCATACATATTAGCTAGTAGTACAGAGTAGCTAGCTGGGTCCGATATAAGTATGTGAACGATGGTAATTCAAAATCCCACTGTTTCCGCCAATTTCGCTATTTCCGTCATTCTGCTGAATCTCCTTTCCTCTGTAAGAAGTACCTCTGCAATCATTAAGAATCATACTGAAGTAATGACACATAATTATACTGCAAATCATCGCCTGTTTGGTAGTGGAAAAGGAACCAGACACAAAGAAGGACAAAGGTAGCTACCACCATGACACATGCACTTTAGCTGCCGCTCTTGGTGAAAGGCACACATCTACAGATGCAGCGATGCTGAACAGTAACCTGTAGCCTAATTTATCGTTGAATGTTTTCTTTGTTTTTTGTGGACATCGGTTTGTCATTCAGTTATTCGGGTAATGCTAAAAGACGGAACGGAACGGAACCAATTAGGCGTACGCTAAACAAAACTCACCTTAATCGACTTGTTCATCACCCCTAACCATATAAAATTATCCAGAGCTTAACGCTACTTCGTCTGCAGTTACATTGTAAGTTGTACATGCCTTGTTTCTATGAAACACCTCGTGAAAATTCTATTTAATGCTCACCAACTTGTACGTGTTCTTTGTTTAATCCTTCCAGTAAACAGTAATCACGTTGTGAAATTACTTCTTAGTGATCGCAAGAGGTAAAATACCGTATTATTTAAATGTTACAGAGTGTTTCCAAGTATTTTATGGGTAATATAGGCTGGTTTCGGTAGTTACATTATTTCAGCTTGAATTGGCTGCAGTTTAGCTAGCTACAGTATGTGAAGTGATTCTAAATAGAATGTTTTGTAGCGTAAGCTAAGATGTAGCTAGGTACGGAACTAAATGAAAAACTCTGAAATGTTGGTGGCTGTTAAATAGAATCTCATTAGTAGTCATCAAAAACACGACCTACTATACAGCTGTAGGTACAGGAATTGTTAGTCTAAATAATGTGCAAAGGGTTAGGAGTGGTAAAATAGCTTGTTACGGTAGGTTTAGTTCGGTGCGCGCCCTAACTGGTTCCATTCCTACTCCGTTCCGGCTTTTAGCACTACCCCAGTTATTCAGTCAGAAAATTCTAATAATATACTTTCATAGCAACTTGATAGAAGGGTTTCCTATAAATGTGAATACATTTTTGAGTCTAACCAATACTATCATAAGGTAAATATTAGCAGTACTACATACGTATGATGTAATGTCAAGGTCACAAAAGGAACTCGTACTGTATATTTTTCTTATGAACTTTCACATGCATTTTACCAATGCCAATCCATATAATTTTCTTTATTTCTTGCTCTGTAGGTAACAGTCTATTGATTCTTTGAGTTGGCAAGCTGATTGATACTCAACCCAAAACAAGTAACAAAAAAAGACAAACAGATACTAAGAACATTGTTGGAAGCTTGACAGCCAAAGCAGATGGAAACATTCGAATGTTTTTGCTTGGAATATTATCATACAGTACAGCAGTGACTGTATATTAGGAATCCTGGATATTGGGGGTTTCTTCCCTACAATATCAACCAAAACCCAGCCAAATATTTACTTTATGACAGCTTGGCAGCATTGATTAGGCATAGCCAAGCTAAAAAATGCTTTCAGATTAATCCTAAACCCTAACTAAGTAACTAACTAACTATATATGATTTCTTCAATGTTCTACATCGCTCCGTCCCTAGGTATATGTTGCTTAGTTAGTACCTGTTACTTTTTTTAAATCACTTAACCAATGCTAGGTAAATCCATACTTGCATATGTATCTATATTTGTACAATAGTACCTAGATCTTTGCCCAAAAATACCAGGCTGGATTGCTATTTTGTCCGTAAAAGAGATACCTTTTAATACTTTACCATGATACGGTACATAAGTTAGGTCACGTCCAGGAGTACATTGGCTGTATTAGCTAGTACAGGAAAAAGAACTAAAGTTTAAGTAGTGAATCTATAGAAAAGTGTATTTGAAAGTATTTTAGCCTGAAAAGATCACTTTAGAATGTTTTTGTGTGAATTATATTTGAAGATTACCTTAAGAATCGCTTGGCATTGTTCTGGTGTTTTCGTGTTCGCGATTATACAAGGTGAGGAGTATTTATTCAGTGTAGAGCCAGTATATGGGGTAGAAATAGCTTCATCTAAGATTTTACTTATTCCAGAATTCCGCATTTTCTGGAACCCCACAAGATTATGTCATGTGTTTGCTTTGAAAATGGCAAACCAATGCAATGTTCCATGTCATGGAAAAAATCTTCATGTACTGAAATCCAAAAGGTACTAGTCAGGCTGAAGCAATGCATAACATGTGCTTGGAGTTAAAACCCTTTGCTTGTGCTCTTGTATAGAAAGTTAGTCAGAAAATTCAACTGAAAAAGTTCTACAGCAGCTTTCTAAGTACAGTGTACATGTAACTCTGAAAAAAAATTTATCACTTGTGGGTCTAACTAATACTGCCAAGTTAACATGATTTCTGGTTAATAATTTCTTGTGAAAACGAGCAAACATCCATGATCCCTACGATATAGTACAGGATACTGCTTAGGAATTTCTGAGTGTCGGCTTATTGTATTAGAAAGCATTAGTAATTACAGAGTTAAGAAAGCAATAATTGGATTTTAGAGACACTAGTCATTTTGAAACATTGTCAACAAGTGTGGGCAGAACCCTGAAAGCAATACTCACCACTGCATGTGACTGAACAGTATTATAGTAGAGTATATAATTTATTGAGGAATTTCTTAGGATAGCTAGATATGACCAAGAGTCCATAACAACAAAGGAAAACATATCTAACTAGAACACATTTAGAGTACTGTGTCAAAAAAACAAAGCTTTGACCTTATGAAAGCTAGTATGCACCAATAAACAGCTCTCTAATGCCTAAATAAATATTAAAATTGGACAAACCTAAATGGGAAGAGTCTACAAAACTAGTTTTAATATAAAGCATTGACCCATAAGTCTTAAAACACAAATAAATAACCATTACCATAATAAGGTTGATCCCATATACCATACAAATGCCTGGTATTACTTGGTCACTGGCACAATAAATGCTGTCCACTGTATTGCACTTGGTAAAGGAGAAAGCAATGTCCATTTTTAAACTCCTTGCCAGGCACACTTGTGCTCGTGGTCTTGGAATAAGCTGATTATGTATGGTCCCAATAGGAGAGAGAGAGAAACCTCATAGAAAAACCAGTTTAAAAAGTTACGGTTACAAATTAAAACTGCTTGTAATGGAGAGACATTAAGCAATTAAACAAAGGAAATTTGTCAAACAAAATTCAGTCAACATTCAGACTATTAGATCACACCATGATTTACATATTACTGTAACATCAGATGCTCATGGAAAACTTATAGACTGGCCAAAAGATGGATGCATTGGCCTATAATAGGTTTCCTGGACTGGACTCACAAACTGGACTTGACAATTCTACTGGAAATGGTGCCTGGTCAATAATTTAGGCATTTTATAATTATCTCTTCTAATACTGGAGACAACACTATTGAACTCTGATAACTGATACTACTACTCCTTATGAACCAAGAAGGTTGTACATGCACTAATTTGTTAGAATACTTCTGAAACAGGAATTTGTGTCTGTATACTTGGGATTATGGTCAGTCAAAAAAAGAACCTTGGCTAGCACTTACAAGTTAAATGCAAGAGATAATACAACACACAAAGGATAAAGATTCGGAAGCAAAATGGATGCCGTACCCCTTATTGAACAAATGTTAACAGCAATTACTCTATGGTTGGTTTATTATGCAATGGGGCCTTATGTATTACCTTACAGTGCTAACCAAGTACAGATACAACCAAGCCATTCCCTTTCATTTCCAGCAAAGTTGCCGAGTCCAGTCTGCAAAATGAAAGGCCGGGTGCATTGCATGCTGACATTTTTAGAGGTCCCTTTAAGTACAAAGTATATAAGCACACAGTCACCTTGATGGTATGGTGATATTTCTTTGTCCATTCCGGAGTCATTAAATTCAGCTTGCTGATCATTAACATTTTCTTGTTGTCTTTTGCGTGCAGCATGACTAGCGACTTCCATCAGTTTAGGCCGCTTAGGATTTGGATCATCACTTGCTGACATCTTTCCGTCGAACATTTCGATGAACGCCTCCTTGCTCCCGCAGCTCTTGAAGCATTTGCAAAATTCGTTGGCAGCCCGGTTAAAATGTTTTAAATCCAACATTCTTGGCTCCGAATCTTTAAGGCTAAAGGTAGCCTGCATTAGATATGAACAATGAACAGCCTAAGGTGCTAGGTATACGACGGACGCACTTACCACAAGACAAGATACTCCATCGTTGCCCTTTCTCACCATCAACGAGCCAAGTTTAATAATACCGTATTTTTGGTAGGTCTTACTGCCCTTTCCGATATAGACTCCTTCGTTTATTCGTTGAGAAGAAACTGGCACAAAGTGCCAAAGATTTGTTCCAGGCATTGTTTTCTAGCAACCTAGGCAGCAACAACGTGGTCGAAATATCCCGCCTGTTTTGAGCACGTGATTTAAATTGGTTTCGTAGCAACCGTTTGACCTTGCGTTTGGACCGAGAAATTTTAGTAGAGAAGCAGCATGGCACAGAGCAGTCACGTAAGTAAAAGATGTGATGGTTGTTTTGCATATAGTAGCTATATATCAATAATGACCTATCAAAGTGACCGGCACAGCTAATTTTTTGGGCCCACATTCGTTTTTATAATCGTACTAAGGCCAACATTTATCAATACCTTGTTTCCTGTCCTATATAAGGCATCAAACAGGGGAGGGCGGGCGGTTATTATTATTATTTTATTAAAATTCATTATTCCCTTTACCATGTATAAAACTGAACACACAGCAGTTACATAGCTCACTGCATTAGCTACAGAAGTCTTAGAGTAGTGGTGGTAGTTATGAGACACCTAACTTCAAAGCATTGAAGTTACCTAAAACTGTAACCCTGGTATTTCACACTAATACTATGGAAAAGTGTACCCATAAACTACATTAACCTAAAAATTCAAAAAATTTCCTGCTTTGTGGTGGTCTGTATGATAATTTTCTGGAACACTGTAGATGTGTGTATTATGAGACATATGGGGGTATTATGAGACGCTGTGCTTGAAAGTTGACTAGTTCATATTTAATTACGGTAGATTTCATATGTAAAGGGTAGCAGGGACAGTGTAGACAGTTGAAAAAGATTAATTGACTTCATATGTCTACTTTACATCTTTGTACTCTTAACTACATAGTGAGTGGTACAAAGAGAATCATCAACAGTATGCCAATATGATGTAGTAAATTTAAGGAGCTATATCATCCCATAATTAGCTTTGTGGTTGACTTCTAATCACTATCTGTGATGGTCTGAATAGGTACTATTTCTTTACTCCTAAATCTGCAGGATTTAACCTGCTCAACTGGTTTTAAGCTATGCGACCCATATTACCCCCTGTCCCACAATACCAGCCTCTACTCTAATCACATTTCAAATCGTCTGAAACTGCAATAGTTTCGAGGCAGCCAACTTTTCTCCCAAAACAAGTCAGCAAACAACATCGTACACTTCTACAATACTCCATTGAATTAGCTGGTGACCAAAAGTTCAACACTCAGGCAGCACAGTATTGATAATTAAGTTTATTTAAAATATTTCGAAATATGAAATACATAATAATTACGCGTGCGGTAGCGAAAAATTGATGCGGGCGGTGGACAGGAAACAAGGTATGGATAAATGTTGGCCTAAAAGGCGGATAGTATGGTAGAGGGTACTGCTACCATGCTCCATGCATCCAATTGAGTTACCACCTTAGCTTTACAAAGCTGTAGAATCTCCTCCTAGCTTGGCTCATGTTTAAAATCGATGCAAGGTGTACGCCTTGCTCACCCTCGAGCGTGGCGAAGCGCAAGAAGATCTATAAGACTCTGTGGCAGACCCGCATAACTGACAAAAATTCTGTGATTCGGCAGCTAGCAGCGACAGCGCAATGGTTAGGAGTGGGAGCACAGAAGCTATAGGCCGGGGATCCACTCAGAGATTTTCAGAAGCTTTTTTTCGGCTTTTTACACTTTTTGAGTTTAAGTTACAAGTGGGCCCAAAAAAATTAGCACTGGCCCAGCTAGAGCCTATCATCAGTACCCAAAAAATAGCAGTGAATCGTTACCAGCTGGCCCAATGCACAAGACTATTAGCTAGTTGATCATCTCTTTTAATGCATTATATTATGCCGGAAATAGGAACTATGCTTTATTTACACAAGGCGCGTGCACCCACACTAAGATTGGCGTGTGCCTGGTTTAAAGGAATTGTTTTTTCGAATAGCATGTGTGTAAGATTGTTTTCGGGCAATTAACTGGGATTTGTTTCTTAGTTGAAATTGTAAGGTTTCATTAATATTTTGGTCATTTTTTGGTGCATTTTTGTGAAAGATTGCCCTGTCCATAGTACACATGGCCTGTCAGTGGACCATACAATTTAAAGCAAACAAGTACAAATAGTTGTATATACCCCTACTACAACACAGTTACTCATCCTCACTTGGTTAAAAGCAGGTTTTGTATTTTATTCCGTCCATGCAATTCAGACCATATATGGTAATATTAATGCTCGTCCTTCCCATGTGTGGGAAAGCAGCTATATATACATATATATATATATATATATCCTTACACTTTGGACTTTGACTTGAAGGCAGTTAACAATTGAAAGCAGCTGTGCCAAGACTGCATGTGAGTCAGCGTTGAAACCGGGTCACTACTGCTGACCAGGATGACCCGCTGACCCGGATAGCAGCTGACCCGGATAGCAATCCGGGTCAGACCCGGATTTGACCCGGATGTGACCTGGATTGCTTAAAATCAGGGTGCACACCACGAGCACACGCCAAGAACTTCCTTCTGGTGCAAAACGAAGAGTGTAGACTGGCGCATGATGGCTTTAATATTGTGCTGCAGGATAGTGTACTGTAACCATTTATAGCACTAATACATGTGCAATGCAACAATATTTATACGAAAAGCCAAACTTTCTCCAGCGATTAGTGGGCGTGGCTCAATAGAAGACTGCGAACAGCTACCATGTATTTAAGAAATAGGGGAGTGGCTCCACTGATGCTTGAATGTAGCAAAATGCAAATATAGTAAGTGGGCGTGGCTCACGAAGGACTAGGTGTGCAATGCACGGATCATTGCACTTTGATATCTTCAAATTCTAATCTTCACGTCCCACGTGATCCAATCCGGGTTAGATCCAGATAATTTTTAAAGCGGGTCAGACCCGGATGACCCGGACAAAACGTGACCCTTTTGACCCGGATGACCCGGTTGACCCGACCCAGTTTCAATGCTGATGTGAGTAGCCTTTCCAGTGGACTTTTCACTTAACGTTTCAGGTATATTCTACAATTGAAAAATACCATAGTAACTAGGCCTCGTATGCTTGCAGGAAAAGTGTTTCTCATCATCTCCAACACGAGGGATTCTCATATGCTGAGTGCCATTTCTAAAAGCAGTAATTAGTTTAGCTTCAAAAATGTTAGCCATTGACATGTTGGATAATTATAGTGGTTTTTCTGACAGAGTAGATTAGGATGAGATGTATATTTTGTTCTCGGTGTGTGAAGACACTTACTATGTTAGATGTATTAGTATACCACTTATATGAGATCGTAAAGGCCTTAACTTAATTTTTTGGCACTAACTCTTATAATAAATTTAAAATCTCGAATAGAGTCAACATCGGCAAAAGTTCATGGATTTAGAAATCAATTGCTATTAGAAAAGTAATGAGTTTGGGTTTCATAACCTGAACTTAAAGTAACAAAAATGAAGAGCACCGCTGAGGCTTTCTTAAAGAGATATATCAAAGAATGACAAGCTAAACAACAGTCGAGAAGAGCAATATACTTCTGTGCATATTGTGATGTTTTAAGAAAAATATACTACCTTAGCAAGAATTTACAACTTATTAATTGAACTGATTCATAAGTCTACACAGCATAAGAGAATACGTTTATCAAGTTATTAGTGATTGAACCACTGTATGAGTAAATTTTGGCCTTACCTTATATGAGGTGATTAGGTACATCAAATGTGTAACGCCACATTAGGATGCCATCAATTTTATGAAACGTACACGTTCATGCAAAACACTCATTGTGTTCCACAGAAACCAAATATACTGTCATCAAAATACCAAAATTTCCATTGGCCATGTAATATTTCTTATACTGTAGCTATAGTGCCTTGTTTTAGATGTAGCACAACTTATTATGTAATACATAACACACATAACATAGCTATGAGTTGAACAGTTACTTCAGATTTCTAAAGAAATGAATGCACAACATTTCAATTGAATGAGTCAGTGAAAAGGGAGGCATGTATCATTGTTTTTAGTTTCAAAAAGTGGATAAGACACATGCACATGAATAATAGTATCTATTCCAGTGTCTACATTGGTTGATTCATGTCAACCCGTGATGTCACATCAACCAGCTGGTGCTATGACATTGGTTGACTCATATCAACCTCTGTTGCCATATCAACACAGGTTGATATGAGTCAACCAATGTCATAACACCAGCTGGTTGATATGGCAACACAGGTTGATATGAGTCAACCAACGTCATAACACCAGCTGGTTGATATGGCAACACACGTTGATATAAGTCAACTAATGTCATAGCACCAGCTGGTTCATGTGACATCACAGGTTGATATGAGTCAACCAATGTCATAACACCGTTGGTTGATATGGCAACACAGGTTGATATGAGTCAACCAATGTCATAACATCAGCTGGTTGACATCACAGGTTGATATGAGTCAACCAATGTCATAACACCAGCTGGTTGATATGGCAACACAGGTTGATATGAGTCAACCAATGTCAACACCGTTGGTTGATATGGCAACACAGACTGATACCGTATAGCGGGTTATGTGTGTGACATTGGTTGACTCATATCAACCGGTGATGTCACATCAACCAGCTGGTATTGTGACATCGGTTGGCTCGTACCGTACACCGGGTTTTTGTTGTGAGTCCAAATTTTTTCAAGGCTACTGAAATAGCCTCTAGTATAAATTTCTGCGGTTGCTACATTTGCAAGACACAAGTGATTTGTTATAGCTTTTGCATGTTTTGTTACAGGTATTTTACAGCAAAAAAATTGCTTGTCAGAGCTTCATTTGCAAATTTTGCAAACCTTTGGACTTCGCACACATAACCCGCTATACGGTATCAGCCTGTGTTGTCATATCAACCAACGGTGTTATGACATTGGTTGACTCATATCAAACTGTGTTGCCATATCAACCAGCTGATGTTATGACATTGGTTGACTCATATCAACCTGTGTTGCTAGGTGATGTTATGACATTGATTGACTCATATCAACCTCTAATGTCACATCAACCAGCTGATGCTATGACATTAGTTGACTCGTATCAACCTGTGATGTCAACCAGCTGATGTTATGACATTGGTTGACTCATATCAACCCCTGATGTCACATGAACCAGCTGGTGTTATGACATTGGTTGACTCATATCAACCTGTGTTGCCATATCAACCAACTGGTGTTATGACATTGGTTGACTCATATCAACCCGTGATGTCACGTCAACCAGCTGGTGTTATGACATTGGTTGACTCATATCAACCTGTGTTGCTAGCTGATGTTATGACATTTATCAACCTGTGTTTCCACATCAACCAGCTGGTGCTATCACATTGATTGACTCATATCAAGCCGTGATGTCACATGAACCAGCTGGTGTTATGACATTGGTTGACTCATATCAACGTGTGTTACTAGCTGATGTTATGACATTGATTGACTCATATCAACCCATGTTGCCATATCAACCAGCTGGTGTTATGACATTGGTTGACTCATATTAACCCGTGATCAGGGGCGTAACTAGGATTTATGTGTGGAGGAGGCAAGGCTGTATAATGTGGGCAGTGTCAGGGGTGGGTCTAGGATTTTGCTAAGGGGGGCACACTCACTGCAGTGTGCCGAAATGCGAAGCATTGAGCCTTCTAGGGGGGTCTGGGGGCATGCCCCCCCCAGGAAATTTTTAAAAATTAGATGCTATTTCAATGCATTTTCACTATTATCTTGTAACACACAAATACTACAATAACAGAACGTATAATCTGATCTGTGCAGGTAAATCTGTCTGTCTTCCTTTAATCATGCTCACAGTCTATGGATCATGATCATTAATGATGATCACACATGACAGCTCTTCACTAAATGGCTCCCATATACATAGTACATGTGCAACTTATTATGTATGCACTTTGCTATCTATAAGTAACGAAGAATGATATGAACTCAAAGTAGCATAGATAATATTAGATTCAGCAACTAGATCAGTCAACCTGTGGTTTCCGAAGGTGAGCACATGGCTAAAGTTATACAGCCAGGTGAAAGTTAATTGTGAATGGTGCTTTATTTTAATGTTTCAACCATCAAAACTTTCACCCTAAAATTGTGATGTGATATCAGGCATACAAGATAAGTAGTGGAAAACTGGTAAAAGAAAGTTATATACTTGATTCTAGTTGTGTCCTTCCTAAATGTATGCTCTTACATGGCTTTGTTGTTAAAGTAATCATGTACATACATACAAAGTATTCAATTTAGAAACAGCAATGTCTCGGTTATAAAAAAAAGTCATTAAACTCAATTATTTTTCTATCTTGTTTACTTAGTGTAGTATCAACATCGCCTGCCTGGAATACCCGTGGAACAACATCACTTGCTTAGCATCCAGTGGAACAACATCGATCACTTGCTTATCATCCAGTGGAACAACATCGATCACTTGCTTATCATCCAGTGGAACAACATCACTTGCTTAGCATCCAGTGGAACAACATCGATCACTTCCTTATCATTCAGTGGAACAACATCGATCACTTGCTTATCATCCAGTGGAACAACATCGATCACTTGCTTAGTGTCCAGTAGAACATCCTATATGCATATTACACACATTACTATTATATTTGCTTCACATAGCAAATCACTAATAATTACACTCAACAGAGACACTACACTATCTGTTAATACATGAAGAATGGTGCACTAGCCTTAAAATTGTCTACAGTGTTGATAAGCACAAATTTGACCTAATTTTGGAAACCCTGCACAATCAACATTTGAGATTACACCATACACAAGACGACTACACTACAATTTCCGTGCTAAAACTCAGTTGTAATGTCTGCTTTCTAGGGATGCGTTTCTGTGGGCTTGTAACGATATAATTATAAGTTCTTTTACAACATGTTCACCCTTTAGTAGTAAATCTGACTGTAGATAAAAGACGCTATGATCTGACGAAGTGATCGTCCTGGAGAATACAGAGGATCGAATAGTTCTTTCGCGTCAACAAATTAAAAGCGGAAGTCAATCAATTCGAGCCAATCAAATCGCTGTAAGAGCTTTACTGTAATCACCACAACAGTCAGGTTCGCATGAAGACATAAATCAAAGTAGAGCAATGAATGTTAATCTTGAAATGGCATCCGAAAATATTCAAAAGTTGAAACAAAGTGATTTGATTGGCTCAAATAGAATGTACGTGACTTCCTCTTTAAATTTTTGACGCGCAAGAACTATTCTCTTTAAGCATGTGTAAAACAATTCTCTCACGTGCTGACATTAGGCTGGGCTGGCCAGCGTGCCCGTGCTGGGACTAATACTAGTACTAGGCTTCCCAGCAAGGAATACGGTAATGAAATCGGCTACCAGGGTAGTACTTTTACATAATTAGTGCCGCGAGAATAAGTAATTATATTCTACATTAAAAATAATTATGACACGAGATTAAGGTAGGCATTCCAGCCCAATTTTGAAAAAACAAACTTAATATATATGCTCAACTGATAGAGTAATGATTGCTGATTTCAGAATATGATTACATAGTTTGTTAAGTTGGAGTTTGCTCCTTTGGCAAGCACAGAGCTTAAAAACCGAAAAAGGTACATTTTCCTCCAGGGTTCCCCATACATTTTATAGGTAAGAATAGCACATTGTCAATAAATCCAGGAAGCCAGCTAGTACCTTGGACTGACCTAAAATAGCAGTTGCTCCATGCTGCAAGTTTGTACAAGTATTGAGAGTACTTTTGGGGTTTGTTGAATCTCAGTGATCTTTGAATGCCTTGTGGCAGGCAAAAATATTTCACCTATTGCACACATATCATGGTGGATCACTGGCAAGTAGTAATACCAGGTGAGTCAAGATTGGGTGCTAATCAACTTTAAAAGGTAATTAAACAACCCAAGTAGAGGTTTCAGAAAGATCCAAAGTACCTTAGGTGGCGTTGTGGTTTCAATTATGTCATTGTTATGCCGCCTTTGAAGTGGCTGATAGTTTGAGGATGGTGACCATAGCCATTACAAATTGCTGTGTAGCTGAAAATCACTACTCCACACAAAGCAACTGTGTGGTTCAAACTAAGCTGTACACATAATCACTGTAGTTGTACCCATGCTGAAAAGCCAAATAAATTTTTTCCCGGGCTAGATGGAATGCCCTTGCCTACCACCCCCAGCACAAGAGGCAAATGTGCTGGACTTAAAGCCAAATAAATAAGCACTGGTGAATGCCTTCCATCCGACACTGTTTTTTTTTTAAGTTTCGAAGTATTCTACATACATCACAGGTCTAAAAAACGACACAAAACTCACTTAAACTTAACGCGCACCATAAAACTAAGGTTTTACGTTGGTCATCGTATGAACAAACACCATAGCGAGTTTCATCTTCCTAGAAGGCTGTATGGCTGAGCAAACCCAAGTTAAACACGAGTAGGCAGGCACTTTGTGCCAGGCCCTAATTAAGGCAATCACGTGATCTCCTCGTGTACTTGACTACTGGTGTGCAGAATTTCGTGGCGGTATGGACATCACTTTGAGTGATAGCGACACCAACGAACTTCCAATATTCTTCGGTGATTCGAAGTCATGTGGTCTTCAGTCCTGTCCAACCAAAGAATATGTGACGGACAGCAGTTTAGCAACAATGGATTTCCAATATTTGTCGAAGAATCGGAAAGTGATACTAGTTTACCGATCTTTATCGAGCCAGTAGTTCACAGCGAAGATGAAGGCGATAAGAATTCAGTTTTACGCGTGAATAGTACTCTCAAGTCACCCTAAAAAATAGTACCAAATGACCAAGCTGAATTGAATCCCTCGAGAACAAATGCAACAGGTAGTTGCAGCTGTGAAAACACAACCGTAGCTTTAACTCTACCTACAAATGGCGGAAAGAGGTTTGCTCCACTTCAAAGCAGCACGCCTGTGAAGAAGCAGCGTAAACAGCAAACAATCAATGCCACTGAAGAACATACAATTGATGCCACTGAAGAGCATGAGCGTTGCACAGCAGGTGATTTAAGTGTGTGGAAACTCAGTAATGTTGTGAACCTTAATGGCTGTAAGGAGAAGTGTGCTACCACGCAGCATGGACTAACTGAATATGACATCCTGTCTGATCACTGCGGATTTGATGGCAAGACGCAACCAGAACAGAACAATTGGATAAGCCAATACTTTGGCACCCACTGCCCTTCTTCTAGTTCAGATGGATCAAAGGATATAAAAAACACATTATACATTGTTAGAGGAAAGCCGGTTTGCCTAAAGGTGTGGCTCGCTGTACTTTCTCTGAGTGCATCCAGGTTCTATAGGCTTCGCCAGCTATTTGTTGAATTTGGTGATACAAGCAATGCTGTGCAACTAAAACGAAGGAGGTCATTGTCTACCAAGACGAAGGATGCTTTAGCATGGATGGAGCATTACTTCAACAAAGTTGGAGATAAGCGTCCAGATAAGGAGTCAATCTTATTACCAACCTGTTTAACTGAAAAGCGTATTCATGAAATTTTGATAGAGCAACTCTATCACGGAGACACCTCCAAAGCCATTTGTCTGTCACAATTCAACAAGCTGTTTAGAGAAGAGTTTAAGAATGTATCCATTCCAAAGGTTTGTTTGTATATCATATACCGAACATCATAGATACTGAGATACATACTCTGGATTAAGCGAAATATAGGTTGTGTGATTATGGGCTAGACTGTGTTAACGTGTTGTCATCTACAAGTCAATTTTTATTAGGCATGATCTCTTGTCTAATCAAGAAAGGGTATTCTTGAAATGTTTTCCTTATAATTTATTTCGCTCTCTTAAGGTATATGAAAACTTTTGTAGATATTCTATCCATCATTGTTACCAAAACAAGGCCCTGCATACTTTAATTTATTTAAATAAGTTGTGTACATCTGCTTGCGTGTTTGACCATGTCATGTGTGATATGCCTTCATTTTTACTATTTTTCACCTTAAGACTGCTTAGCTGATTTTGTGATTGTCCCTGTTGTCTTGTGCATTTGCATACTACTGTATGTTATAGTTAGTAGTCGACTCATCATACAGTACGATAGTACTGTATAGTATGGACATCAATGGTTGGTGGGCATTGTCCACGAAGAAATCAACCTAAAATCGTCTTCACAAATCCTTCACAATGACTTGGTAATATTGGTCAGGCATAAACAAGCCAAAACGTCTCTTCAGAACAACCAAAAGCGTTTTCGATGAGGTACTATGAAATTTTTTAAATACTTTATTTTTAGCGAATTTTCCTACTGACTGACTGCCTACCTGCCTGATGCATTCAGTCAAGCATAGCGCAAATTTGGCTACAGCCACAGCCTTACTCCTTTGGGCGGAAACGCTTAGATTTCACGGCGAAAAAATCTTTCATGATATTAAATGCCTACGTGTATGCATTACTTTTACGGTTTTAGCTTTGATCCTTCTTTATGGTGGCCATTGCTCATCTGTACGGCTTCCATCAGAGGTCATGCACCATCACCGCACAATCAACACGTGTGATGTGACAGTATTGTAACACTCACGTGATTTTATTAGAGATACACCATGAGATGTGCTGCTGCCTGTTCAACATCTTCCACAGTGGCGAATTGGATCTCGAACCAAGTTGGATAGCTCAAGGTAGTTCTTCGAGAATTATTTCTAGAGGCACTTGTTTCGTATTTATAGTGAAACAAGATAAAAATGTTTAGTTACTACTGCAAGTAATTTCATTTATAAAAAGTACACAAACAAGTATAAGTAAAAAATAGGAATTTTCAGTACGAGTAGGAATTAGAAATTTTCAAATGCACTGCTAAAGTAGGGATTAAAATGCATGCATTCAGTTGTTGAGTTGTGTTTTGCTTCAACAGCTTGTTTCAGTGCCTTTTATTGCAGTCCCAGAGGAGGCTGTCTGGCATTTCATGTGACTCACAATAGCGCAATACTAAACTGAAAAACAGTGGGGTTCATTAGATCATGCTTCACGTAAGCTTCAAGGCAACGTACTTTGTTTCTGAAAGCACTCGGGTTTCGGGGTGAAATTTAATAAACTGCAATTTGATTCATACAAGTACTGCACCAGACTTACCACGTGCGCTTTCTATAATGAACAGCAACCCTTCACTGTGTTATACACTGCGATCGTTGTATTACCCTCCTCAATAAACGTTATTGTGCGTAATTTGTTTTAGTGGCGCTTACAATTCAAGCTTTGTTACCAGCTTAATTGGTGGGGTTCACCGGGGTTCACAATCAATGCCGTTGCGTTTAGAAATATATAAACTTTCAATTGCACTATAGTTTTACTATAAACATCTTGAAACGAAGATTTTCATTGAAAATATACAGCTCACGTGAACGCGTCCAACCTCCTCTGTTGCAGTCCCTACTCATACTGAAAATTCCTATTTTTTCTTAAACTTGTATACTATGATGTGAGCAGTATGAACAATTTTATCTCAACCTATACAGAACTGCTGATTGGTGATTTAATTGGTGCTGATAAGATTAAACCTATAGTCTCCTTACGTAGTACTTGTTGACTGCTGGCACTTTCATTTTTTTGGGTCAATTATAGTTACACAAGTGTAAGCAAAAATTAGTAATTTTACATCCAATTAGGGATCATAGTAATAAAAAGTAAAGAAACAAGGTGGTTGCCTATATGCCTGCAAATATAGTAGTGGAAATTTAATCCCTAATTCAGTCTGCAGAATCTCTGTTGTACAGCTATAGACTGAATTAGGGATTAAATTTCCACTAGTATATCTGCAGGCATATAGGCAACCACCTTGTTTCTTTACTTTTTATTACTATGATCCCTAATTGGATGTAAAATTACTAATTTTTGCTTACACTTGTTTGTTAACTTTTTTGAAACATAATTACCATTAATTAACTCGCGCCTACCGCTTCTGAAGAAAGGATGGCACGCCCTAGTGCGCGCCCCATAAATTACGCAGTGAAAAATTTTCTAAGCCAGTGCACCTTATGTTTAACTAAATTTAGCTCATTATAAATGGGAAACAGCTTGAAAAGTACCTCCGCAATGATCCTCTGCTACTACAGAAAATACGGAAAAATCGCTTGCCATCTGTATCTGTAGGCTTACTAGTTTACCTTACTAGGTGCCCCATTTCATAAGGAAGAGAATGAGCCAAGTCCCATCTCCGTAGCTTATTTCTTTCTCGAGTTATGATGGATTAAACAAGCGCCTGTAATTTTTTATCCGTATAAGCACAGTACAAATTGACTATTTTGCTCTTCCTGCTGTCTATCGCTATAACTCCACAACTATTCATCAGATGAAGCTATAACTTTGGCAGCCCATTGTTTTTTCCCTCTAGATAACCAAGAAGACATAAACTGAAGTTTGAGAAAAATGCAAACTAGTCGGGTTTTTGCTCAGCGGGTCACATATATTAACCACATATTGTTTGTTAAGTGCACCTTCAGTTCTGTTAATTAACCATGGTTGATAAGAGCATTTATGAACACAAAGTTTCCGTGCTAGTTACAGCTGTGCAAAAAAAAAAGAAATGCAAAGGGCTCGCTTACACTTTGAGGCTCAAAGTTTACAGGATTATTGGGGCGTTACCATTGATATAACTAGTAGTGTACCTTTCACTAGAGAAATGCTGTCACCTCAGCTATAAATTCATGCTCTTCATGACGGATTTGCACACAAACTGCAAATTGACTGTGAACTGCACCACCCTAACAGAACAAATTCATGATGAACTTCTCTATTAGGCAAGCACATGCACGTAACAGGTATATCCTAATTCAATTTTTTTTTGGCAAACTTTTATTATACGTATGCACATAACAACCAGAGTCTACGGTATTGTAGAAAATGCATGTCACAAGAAGAATCATACTCATATTCAGTAAACAGATCTAAGTGACCAATGGATTTGTCTGTTAACCCTTTAAGGACCAGCGTCGTACATGTACGTCCAAATATAGCCTCACGCGAAAGCCCAGCGTCGTACATGTACGTCCAAGACGTTAAGTAGTAAACAAAGAGCCATATCTTCGCAGTATTAGAAGCTATGGACTTTAAACAAAGACGATTTTGTACGCCATTAGTAGGCGATTCTTTTGATATACAATGCCAATATATTACGTGAAACTACACTAGAAAGAACTAGCCTTCTAATTTTAAGTATACTATATTTACGTAACAACAAAACTAACCTTGTACAAATCCGTCCATAACTTTCGCCTAGTAGCTCATATTGAGCAACAACAAACTTCATGGCGCTCTTCAATTAAAGACGCATCTAATGATATACACGATCACGTGATGGCGCTCTTTAAAAGGGATAAAGCAATGGCTTGTAACAGATCGCATCGTGTAGAAGACAGATCGTCACCGGTGTTACAAATCGCTTTGCTAGTTGAAAATGGTAAGTTCTACACACTAATAACTTGGATATTTCTGCTTATTATTGATAGGCGAATCTGTACTACAGTTTGTATTATCCCTTCCTACTTCTTGCGGTTTTAGTGACGCTACAAACTTGCTAATTAATAGAATACGCAAATTTCATAAAACTTACGGGTTTTCAAGGTAGGCACTGCGTAAATTACTGTGGTCCTTAAAGGGTTAATGATTAGTAAGAGTATCTTTGCTGGCATAAAGGACATAGGAGTTATGAACCCTTGTTTACGTGTTGGTAGAATTTTACGTAAATGTAGATGTTTCAGCCTTCTTGCTCAAAAGCATGGGCATATGTAGACCAGTGATATTATTATTATTATATTATCGATCATGACAAAATTATCATGATAGTCGATAGTGTTCAAAAATTATTATCACACATCACTACTTTGCATACTTCTCTTAAGTATCAGGCTCTCAAAATTCCTGCCCTGGTCAGAGTGTAGCTTCTGAGGGGGTCCAATTAATGTGAGGCCCGCACTATCTTACTGCTGTCTGATCGGATAAGGGTACAGTAAAGGCCACTTTGAGAAATGATCTTGTGCAATGACCATGTATTGGCTTCCTTGACGTGACATTGGCAACTTAGGAATATCAGCTGCCACGAGCTCCCATGGCCTGCTGCTACCACTGGCTGCAGTAGAGCTGGATGCCTGCTTGCTGCCTTAGTCCATTGACAGGTGGCATTACATTCTTACCCATTATGCTGCTTCATAGAGTCTTGCCATCATTCTGTCCGCTCCTTGGTGTCCAGCCTTATCGCGGGCATTCATCAATAGCTGTCTCTGTAGAGACTTTAGCGCTATCAGGAGGAACTTTTCTTCTTACATGGTACTGTAGGTATAGACTTTACTACAGCACAGGGTCATGCATGGTCAACTGGCACCAGATCTGTTGATACCTCTTGAGAGGGAATTTTCTCCAGTTGCTGGTGGATAACAGTAATGTCATTTGCTGAAGGACTATAGAGAGGGCTGGGTCTGACCTCTGAGCTGCTGCGAGCACATTGGTGCTAGTTCATTACTGATGGCTACCATGGTAACAGGTTTACGGGGAAAGCGCAGCAGCATGTTGATTACAGGATCCCTCCTAACTAAAAAAATTGAGTCCTCGCAACTGCAAGAACCATGCACCTCTCAAGTGTGCATTTTTTGATTTGATTTCTGTGAAAACTTCACAAACAGAGGAATATATACAGATACTAGAAATAATAAAAAATTTAAATTTTCAAACAAGGATTAGGGATCACTATAAAAGCCAGCAAACAAGAAGGGATCGCTGAGGTGATAATGTTATCCACAAATCCCTATTGACTCAATATAGGAAATTTTTTCTTGTGGACTACTAAAGCCTCTCCATGTCAAGTGTTAATTGCATCATGTAATTCATTTTAGGTTAATTGAATCAAAATAGGGATTTGTGGATAACATTACCACCCCAGCGATCCCTTCTTGTTTGCTGGCTTTTTCAGCGATCTAGGCCTATTCCTTGTTTGAAAATTTTAATTTTTTATTATTTCTAGTTTACGTACTTTTTTCTTAATCCATTTATGGATTAACTTGTAGGTGTGCATGCACACACTCACATACATGTACTTACATTAAATGCACACGCCCACGGATACACTTTGGACACGCATGTACTGTAGCTACACCAATTAGCAGTTTGTGCGTGTCCATAAACGACAAATATCTAGGGTAGTATATTTTATGTTTAGTATTCACACACACACACACACACACACACACACACACACACACACACACACACACACACAGATGGATAGTCACAAGCAATCGTGTAATCTCGAAGCAAACTCATGGCAGAGTGGAGAATAAACATTTTGTAGTTAGCTGCATGCAGCTATAGGTACTTGGATGCATGAACTTTGATGTTTTTTGTTATTAAGCAAAGTCTGTGCTACAGCACCAGCTTATAATCTGGATGATCACTGTTGAGCTTGCTTCAAGTTCAGTAATTTTAACAGGAAGCTAACCAGCTGCAGACAATTAGCTAATGTGGCACCACAAGTTAGTGACCACAACATTCCATTGAAACTAAGAAAGAAATCCAATCCAGTAGTTGGCGCAAGGTGAGAGGCTTTATCACGAGTGAACTGTTGTATCATTCTTTGTATTCACCCATAAAAGCGATGCAGAATGTCTCAGTACAGTTTATCAAAGGTTGATAAATCCTTGCCATGATCGCGCGCTCAGTACCCGCGCACGTACACAAACCATAGGCAAGAAAAACCACCTAAAAGCAGTCTCTTGCTCACAAAATAAGCTTCCTCGGCTGTATTAATCTTTAATACAACAGATCTGGCAAAAAACTAACTCATTCATGCCACAAATCCATTGATAAGAGCGGCATTGTATGGCTTCTCGTACGGGCAATGGCGTCTGAGCAAGAAGAAGCGGTCCCGTTTGGGCTGTTCCGGCTTGAAAATGAAGTCGAAAATAACTCACAGACACACACTAATCCACTTAACAAGCCTATATAGCTACTTTATATTTCAATACTCTGCTTCTAAAATGAGTTATGCCTGTGAAAGAATATTATGAATATGAATATGAAGATGAAAATATGAACAAAATGGCAAATTTCAATTTTGGCTGATATTCACATTCTGCTTCCTTTTTTACTAACTAGGGGACCTATATTCCTTGTAAAGAACCACTAGAGGTTGGTTTTAGCCTGAAGAATGCTTTTCAAGGTGGGTTTTAGGTGTATGTTCTATTAGAGTTTTTGCAAAAAAAAACATGGGCGATCCCTATAATGAATCCACTATCGTGGTTCATGATAATATAATACAATAATTTCAGTTATTGATTGCCAAATAATAGTTACGTAGCATAGATTTAAATATGTCAATGTTTTCCACTTCATAACTAGATCACTTTGACTGTAGCCACTCTAAGGGTTTGTGATCTATCTCAATCACCAAATGTACGATAGTATTGTAACTTGTGGATTTCCCAGACAATAGACGGACACTCCTTCTCAGTGGTGGTTCTGCTTTGGTCAGTGCTCGGCTGGCATATTCAATCACTGTGCCCTGGCTGGGGAAAGGGCTGCACCAACACCAGTGTCTGATGCATTGGTCATAGGCACAAACGTGTCATGTTTTGTTAGGTAATTGAGTACAGGAGGGCTAACTAGGGCATGTTTTAAAGTGTGGAGAGCTTGTTGATGTGCACCCTCCTAGTTATTACGTTTTTGTCTGTGGGTGCATTGAGGGAGCTGGCTATGTGTACTTGCGGGATAATATGGTGTAAAAAATTGCAAGGCCTAGAAGTCTGCAAAGGTCCTTCCTTTGCACAGGCCAAGTTAAGATGTCCTTACTCTTATCTGAGGATGGCTGGTTCTGACGACACATTCTTATAGGCAGTTCCTTGTATTATTCTTTTGAAGCATTTATCACTACAAGCATTTATTTTATAGGTGTTCGGGAAAATAAGAACAAATATGTTTATGGATTTATGGCATATTTAGTAGAAAAGAACATCTTTAAAAAAGTAAGTTTTATTTATTTTTACTGCATACATGTGTACATACATCATACATATTAATTTTATAGCATTACTTGCAAATTTGCACTGTATGTATGCAAACTATGGCTATAGGGAACAAAACATTTGTGTGTTGTTATTTATTATGTCTTTATGATATGAGACGTATAGTAGAGTATAGCCATGCTCCATATCAGCATTGAAACTGGGCCACGACTGCTGACCTGGATGTGACCCGGATCAATAAAATTGAGTCAAGTGCCATGTGCTTCTGGCGGCATCGGGCAATTGAGCACGCTAGATTTATAGCAGCAGTAGCATGCACTAATACCAATAAATGCATGGCTACCATGAATTATGCAGATGTATTATACACGAAAACTAATTTGCTGTAAGGGCAGAGTATTTTAACTCCAGTGATTAGTGGGTGTGGCTCAATATATAGTCTGCAAACAGCAAATATGCAATTTTGTTAGCGTATATTCACATACAAAATAAGGGGCATGGCTCTGCTGTTCTTGCAGGCAGTAAATGGAATTAGAATAAGTGGGCGTGGCTCAAGAAGGATTAGGAGTACAACAGTATACTACATTACACTTTTCTATTGTGAAATTCTAATTTTTTCGTACGTTCTGACCCACTCAAGCAGGTCAGACCTGGATGATCCAGATAAAATATGACCCGGATGACCCAACCCAGTTTCAATGCTGCTCCGTACCTATAGAATTTAATGATTTTTTACATCTGTTTCAGATTGAACTTGGATTTTTAATGGTGGGTCATACCCACGAGGACGTAGATCAACGGTTCAGTCGACTATCTCAATATTTAAGCAAAAATTCAGCAAGTACAATAGCTGGTAAATATGTGTACACTGTAGTAAACCTGATGTTGCTCATATACCTACAACAATAGTGTATAATGTTTTAGTAGTGGGTTACTGCCATCAAAACTAACCTGTGATCAAATATAGTCTTGCAAAACCACAACTTTTATATGTTTCAAGCCAGGCATGCACCCACTTGGTACAGCTAATTGTGTGTTTTGTGTTGTTTCCTTGACCAAGAAACCACTCCAGCCTACCCAGCTGGTGTTGGGGTAGCTGGGGCACCTAATGTTAACTCCAGAAGCAGTGTGTGTGTGTGTGTGTGTGTGTGTGTGTGTGTGTGTGTGTGTGTGTGTGTGTGTGTGTGTGTGTGTGTTTACGCCTTGGATGTCCAGGACTGGAATGAACATTTGGAACCTTTGTACATGTGTGTACTGGGAAGTTTTTGTATCTTTTAGTTGGTTTTACTCAACCTACAGTCTTCTCTGCAAAGTTGTAGATACCAGATTTGGTTGATTTAATACTAGTGACTAAGAATATGGGTGGTGCTAGGTAATTATAAAGATTTCTATACTAGTGACCTACCATTTTGGACATGAAATAGAGCAGTAGACTTCATGGTTTACTGGGACTATAAAGTATATGGCAAAATGTCGTCGTCCCTGAGTATTTGTTGTGTTAGAAAGTTCAAATTTTACTTTTTAAGGTTTCTTTCAAGAATATCACCAGAATGTGTCATGTCATGAATCATACGTGCACTTTTTTGGTTGTAGCAATGCTAGAGTCAGCGAAAAGAAGTAATCCAGATGTGGTCCATGCGTCTGTGGTAGAAGAAGTATATAACATCAGGGAGTGGATTGCTCCTCATCTTGAAGAAATCCACTACCACACTGAGCCACACATTTTTATGTTCAAAAAAGATGGATCAGGGAAAGCCGTGATGCAGTACAAGTTTTGGTCACATAATGATTGGATTGGTAATTGTGTCCTTTTAAAAGTAAGTGCATATTCCCACATATACCTCCAATTCATTGTGTCTAAATGAATGTGCATTAATTGTGATACATGTGTGACAACATACATTGGAACCTGTCTTAATGGCTGTCTATATAGAAAGGGCACCTGTCTGTATTCCCAAATTAATACAGTCACCTGCCTATATGAATTGTGACTCAAAGGCGACCACTTAAGATGGGTCTGCTGTAGCAGAATTCTGCGGGGAGAGTTTGGCAACCTCTGCAATGAAATCTCACTGACAATAAGTATATCCATCATCTTGTAAAACTGCTGTGAATCCAGTTTGAACTTTGATCCTACAAAAAATACAACAGATAAAATGCAAATAGAAGCTACTATATGTAGTGCTATTGTTATGTATTAGCTAGGGAAGCTGTTTCAGATTAAAACAAACTGTTCTTTTGTGTATATAGTTCACTCATGTGGATATATAATTACCAGGGTTCTGTCCACACTGGTCAGTAGTGGTCAAAATGATCACTACCTCTAAAATCTGACTAGTACCTTCTTAAATCTGACCAGCACATATATGTCACTTACATACAGTATACTCAAATATAAAAGGCAGCATGCACATCAATTATGAAAAGATTAGGTCACCATTCAGGAATTTCTGGGAAATTTTTATTATATTGTTACCTTTTGCAGTCATCCCTGTTGTATATATAAATAGACTATTTTATAAACTTGTGAGAGTAATTCCAAGGTATTATTTATGGTTTACTGGTGGTTTTCAGTCTGTGCCAACCGGAAGACCAGAGCTTATCCAGCCATCATTGGCCAAGCAAGATTTGGGACAGCTGAAGAAGGATATTGTGAAGTATGAAATTGCTGGAGCTATAAAATCAGATGATTTAGTTCAATGGAAGGAAGACATTTCAGGGATTGAAAACCGTTTTGGAAGCACCCCACAAAGTTCTGGTTGGATTTTAGACAGCATAACAATGGTAGATGAACGGTGTGTTGCACCTCCTCAAAAAGATTGCTTATGTATTATTTATATGTATTTCAGGTTTACAGCGTCCAGTACTATAGATGTGCCAGTTAATCCAAGGATTCAGAACTATGCTTCCAAATATACTAATCATCGTCCGGTCAGTATATGTAATTGTTACCAATTCAACCTTATTTAATCATGGTTTCCCATTTTTGAAATTTAGTGTTTTAGAACCACTTTTAAACCAGACGCTTGCCTACAGCTGGCCGTGGGCCACCTAGTTTGCTGTAATTGTTTCTAAAATTGGATGTATGTGTGTGGGTAGGTAGGTAGTGGGTACCCACCTACCTACCTACCTATCTTTGTTTGTCTGTATGCACCCACATGAGCAAACCATTAAGTATTAAAAGCAACCTGTATACAAAGAATAATTAAATGCGAACTGTATAATGATCATGATTGTTTCCTTAGGAAAACATTGGCTTGAAGGTGGGGTTCTTTTTTAAGTTTAGAAGCAGGTGCAGCAACTCCATGCACGTGCAGGCTATTTAAGGTGAACTTTCCTAGTGGACCATTCAGGTGTTCTGCAATTATAACCAGCGTAGTAGGCCATGCCACTAAAGCAAGTACATCATGATTTACGAAATACATTATAAAATAAAGGGATTTAAAACTTTGTATGTTACTACATGTATTATGAAGAGTAAATTTACTCTTGCTTTAATTGAAAGTAGTGTCTCATATTTTCCCTTTTGCCGTTCCAGTCATGAACGGCAAAAGAAACTTACGGAATGTTTTGATTCAAGAAACTTACGGAATGTCGTCACACTGGTTATGCTTTATCACCAGTACCAGTTCTAGCTGAATTTTCAGTTCTAAAATACATTGAACAAACTGAATTTTCAGTTCTAATATTTCTTGAACAAACTGAATTTTCAGTTCTAATATTTCTTGAACTAACTGAAATTTCAGTTCTAATATTTCTTGAACAAGCTGAATTTTCAGTTCTAATATTTCTTGAACGAACTGAATTTTCAGTTCTAATATTTCTTGAACAAACTGAAATTTCAGTTCTAATATTTCTTGAGCAAACTGAATTTTCAGTTCTAAAGATATTTTAAGGAACTGAATTTTCAGGTCTGCATGCAAGCACTCATATTATATGTAACTTGCTACCAAAAGAATCTGTTTTGTTTTGTTACAGATACAAATTGGAAAAAAGAAACCTGCTCGTAAAGGCCCAGACACTATACCTACAGAACCAGAAAGTATTGCTCCGTCTCCATATGAAGTCGGTGACTATGTTTATTTGAAGTGCCAAAGATACAAGGAATTTTTACCACAAGTTGGTAAAGTTGCCAGTATAGGCACTACAGTTATCAAAGTGGGATGGCTCGAGGGAGACTACGATGAGAAATTCAAGTTTTGGATAGGACGTCGCAACAAAATTGTAACTGAAGAATTTCCAAAGCAAGCAGTGGTCGGAAAAATATCATTGTCACCATCGATGGAATTATCCAGTGAAGATATTATAATGATGAAAGAAAATTATGTAACAGCGGAATTCGTATAGCACTTGTTTTTGTTGAATGTTTTTTGATGCTGAAATTTTGAATAAAATTTGCTGCATTTTGAAATTTAACTAAATTACCAAATTTAGTACTTAATTGTTGATTTTGACGGTACTCCTGCAAATTTCAAACAAAATTGCTTAATTTCAACGTGCAATAGGCACAATTTACAAATAATTGCCCATTTTTGCTCAAAATTTGGTAAAATAGTAATTCCCACTATATAATATTGTCTGTTTTATACAAAAATATAAACATATCAGTAGAGTCAATTCTAAAAGATCTCCTAATAAGCCCAAGAACCTGTGTAGCCTTGACTGCAGCTTTTTGGCAGTGTAGAGATGGCTTGAGATCACTTGTGCACCACACTCCAAGGTCCTTCTCCTCGTTCACTAGTTCTAGGTCAGTAGATACATTTGTAGTGCCATCATACATGGTGTATGAAGCAGGAAGAGAGTTACTAATCTGCATTACTTTGCATTTGGCTGCGTTAAATCTAAGCAACCAAACACTTGACCATTGCATTAACTTGTTGATATCATGTTGTAGTTTAAGGCTGTCATGAAAAAGATTTAATGACCGAGTATATCTTGGTGTCGTCTGCAAACATCTTCAAATTACTCTCAATGAGGTCAGGCACATCGTTGACATACAGTATAAATAACAAGGGACCCAAGACTGAACCTTGAGGTACTCCACTCTGAACATTAACCCAATCTGACTGAGACCCATTAACCACTACTCTCTGAAAACGATTTGTGAGAAAATTGGATAACCACAGGGACAAGTTTCCACGCACACTGTATGCTTCAAGTTTAGAAATCAATCTACGATGTGGTACAGAGTCAAATGCCTTACTGTAATCCAGGTATACCACATCAACTCCATAACCCTGGTCCACTGCACTTGTCCAGTCTTCAAAGGTTTCCAACAAATTAGTTAAACATGACTTGTTGCACACAAAACCATGTTGCTGATGGTTAAGAATGTTATTTTCTAAAAGAAAGTCAAATAACTCCGTACGAATAATAGATTCTAAAATTTTAACCACAGTAGATATCAGACTGATTGGTCTGTAGTTGGTAGCCTTAAACTTAGAACCTTTCTTATATACTGGTATTACGTGGGCTTTCTTCCATTCGCAAGGGAGATCTCCACTAGTCAAGGACTGATGGAATAGCATGGTTAAAGGAGTGCAAAGTGTATGGGCACAAGCCTTGAGAACATAAGAATGGATGCTATCTGGACCAGGAGCTTTATTATCTTTCAGAGTACTCAATTTCTCCAATACAATAGACTCAGATATGTTGACATCACATATAGATTCTTCATATCTAAAAGGAGGCGCTGGAATATACGATAGATCTTCTTGAGTAAAAGTTGACTCAAAATATCTGTTGAGAGCATCAGTAATTTCCTCATCACTGGCAGTGGAAGAGCCATCAGTCTTCTCTAAAAGGCCAATACTAGGCTTAACCTTTTGTTTAGATTTGACGTAGGAATAGAAGGCTTTTGGGTTGGACTTAAATTTATTTAAAAGTGATTGTTCGTATGACTTTTGGGCAATTCTAAGTTTACATTTGACTATATTACGTTTGGTCTTGTAGTTAGCATAGTCAGCACAAGACCTAGTCCTCCTATATCTAGAGAAAGCAGAATGTTTAGCTTTGATTGCTACAGATATACTTTTTGTCCACCATGGAAGAGATTTGCTAGCCTTAGGAGTAGAGGTAGGAACAAACTGGACCGCAGCATCATTCACCAACTGTTTGAATAGTCTCGCGTGGCCAGACCCTTTTTTCCCCACCCAATATACGGAAAAAAGCGGTCTGGCCACGCGAGACTACTGTTTGAATACCTCCCAATTATCGTCTATGCTATCACTACACATACGATCTGCCCAGTCAATTCCCATGAAGTATTCATTCATACCTTGGTAGTCACCTTTTCGATAATTTAACATGGGAACTTTAGGTTCCGAGAGAGGTGGTATGTCATAGCACTTGTATTTCCATACAAGGCAGTAGTGGTCACTGCTTCCCAAACCTGACCTGCAGATACTTTACTATTTTCAATGTCCAGACATTGACTAGCTATACTGACTCATCACTAACTTTATTATCATCAGAGCTTTACTTGTAGCTATTGTATTTCAATCGAGCTTCCAATAATCATAATCATCAACATTATATTTAAAACCAGACAACGAGACACGAGACACATTAGATATAGCTATAAACTGCTTTACCATGCCTTGGTACTAGCTAGTTGGCACATGACTGGATGTATCCTATAAAACTCAAACCCACAATGTAAACTGAGCACTGAATCGTTCCGTCGAGTGTAAACAAAACTGTGCATTTTACTTGTTTTCAGGAGTCGTTTCACCAGCCCTTGATTTTGTGGCTGTTACAGCAGAAGTTATACTTATGGTGGCGAAAATTTGCCCATTATGTTCCTGATTATGCTCCATTATGCCAGCATTATGCTTTTCATCCCCTATTATATGCCAAAAATTATGCCAGCATAATCGACGCAAGCCTACTTCTATTTTCCCATTGGTTTTTTGTATTCTGAATGCATGCATGATCCTGTTTCTGGTGTCAATACAGTCCTGTAAGTCCAAGGAGGCAAGAGAAGGATCCAAGGGGGTGGGGCAAAGCCCCCTGGCCCTGCTCAGATCCGCCTATGAGCACACAAGTAAGACTTCTCATGATTTTACCTTACTACACAATTGAGACAAGTGGCTGACACTGCATAAGAACCTTAAACCTCCCAGTTTACTTTGGGGTTGGCTTGAGTTTAATAGTTCAACTGGAGAATCTTGGATACATTCCCAGGAATCATAATTGACATCTGCTACAGTTGCTGTATCATGACTGTTCTATTAGAGTATCTCAAAAAGTTTTGATGGATACCCTTGATCAATAAGATTCCTTTTACACTGTAGCTATACTACTTCCCTGCTTTGTTCCAATTTTTCAATATCTTTGTATTTCCAAACTACAATAGTCTGGTGTTTCTGCTGCAAGCCCACACGTTCAGATTTCATTGGGGGTTTCTGGAACTACAACCCTAAATATATCTCTGATACATGTACACACTTATTGAATAACCATTTTCGATTTTGGATAAAAAAAAAGGTATAGAGACTATTACATATTACATGGTAACTGTCCCACACGCAGAAATTTGCGCTGTTAGCTACCTATAGACATCTTATACACACTTGCAGTTTCTACATAGTAATAATAAAATAATATCATGACAAAGTGTATGATACCTACATACCATCAATCAAAATGTATAGTACTGAATAACCATGCATGTCCTGTTGTGTATATAGGTTAACCCAGCCAGTATACATTGATAGTCTTTAATTTCGCCTTTCTCCTCAAAATTAACCAGCATGTCAATTGTCTACTTCCAGATCATTTGTCAGATGCCACCAAATAATTTCTGGTCAGCACCCATATAGTAAAACTGAAGATGTAATAATGGTGCTTTATGTAAAAAAGTACTTCGTATTCAGATTTTAATCAAAGCCAAGCTTAATAGGTATTGTCCAGTGCATAGCTCCTTTATTTGTATGTGTGAAATGTTTAAAAAGTCCTAAATTTGTAGTTTCATAAGACAAGGACTTTTCTTCTACCCTGTGTAGCAATGTAACCATTCCTTCTCCATATGCAGAAAAAGTAATAGGAATCTCTGCTGACTTATCATAGATCTTCCTCACTAAGCTACTGTTGTATTAGAGTACGCACTACTTGGACACCTATGCTTAATCACAAAAGTGTTCAGATAAGCAAATTTGTTTAAGTTTGTTCAAATACTCTAATAGAACATACATTAAACAAAATCAATTGACAAATATTTAATATAATAGTCGCTTCTATCAGTTTCAATTTTGATAATCAGGATTCTACTGTACATGATTGTTTCTAGGGTAGGGGTGTACCGATATGGATATACTGATAATCTATTAATCTTAGCTTCAAAAATACTGTACCGTATACCAATATTTTTTTAAGTGTTGGGTTGTATCTAAACATAAAAGTTCTTCAGTATGGGCACTAAAATAAATATTAAAAAATGTACAATAAAAAGGCTAAAAATGTGGTTGCCAAAACATTTCAAAAAGAAAAACCAAAACCTGTGAAAAGGTAGAATGAAAAGACCCAAGCAAAGAAAAAAATACAGTTTAACAATCTTACCATTGGCCACTGTAAAGCTATTAGCAACTTTTGTACTCTACCCCCAGTTCTACAAGACCAAGTATACTAAAAGCTCAACAACTATAGTAGCTACTTGAGTGAAATATTTGCTAAAAAGTCAAGATGATACTGATACCGATATCACAATATTGGTAACAATACTGATATTTATATCAGTGCACTGGTACAGTCACTCTCTGGCTAGAAATTTCTGTTCTTTATATATAAGTCATTGTTATAGAGAAATGTGTGTGCAGACCCTCAGCACTAACTACAAGGAAGAATGTAAGTAGAATGCATATAATAAGGTAGTCTTTTTAAATAGGAAATACATACAATGTCCAAATTTGGCTACCTAAACTCTCCTCCAAAATAATTATGGTCACTAAATTTTGATTTAAAGATGACCATGTGTATATTAGACTTGAGGAACTGTTTATTATATACAGGTCCCACCGACCACTTGAGAATACATGCATCATTATTACAAAATTTTATGTAATATTTCCCTTTGATGTCTGAAGAATCTAATAGACACCTGTGGCAGGGTTGCTAAATATTTAGTAACCTGCATGTAGTCAAGCCTGCGGTTGTTTACTATGTACATTTATTAAATAAAAAAAACAAAGCCAAAATGAACTATTAGCTTACTTTCTGGACTAGATAGGTGTCATTAGAATTGATCTAGATCTTGATACACCAATGTCACAGTATGGCACTGACACAATAAACTTGAAGGGCTACACTCAATGCTAGTACCCATGGTTTGCCATTTTGTTTGTTTACTTTCTGGACGGTGTTTATATAGGCATAGTAGCTACTTGATACACCAAAGCCATGATGTGTACATGCAAACACCATCAACAGTTACAGTTTTCCACTTTCTTTCACTCTTTCTTCACTTGTTTCGTCTAGGAACAATTTTCTAATGTACATAGAAATAGAGTTAGAATGAGCCGATATCGGTTTCTATGTTACTTAGAGCCCATGTGGGCTTGGTTACTCACAATTAATTACAACACCTGACATGCCCTTGCTAATTAAGTTTGTGGGTAGCCTCGCCCACATCTAAATAGCATAAAAACCAACTTGTTCTAAGTTAAGGTATAAAATACTATAGTCATTAATACTTCATATCATATGACGTTCTGCATAAAAATTGGCCTTATGAAATTTAGTATGCAAAGAAACAAATTTTAGAGATCCAATGCAACAAGTGTTTCAAATCAATTCAAACTGCGACCCACTGTCTGTTTATATTGATGCATACTATACCAAAGCTTGGAGTAGATCAATACCACCTGGTATTGGTAGTATTGATAGTATATACATAGCTCTAATATACAAACACAATTAAAGCACGAACATTGACTGTTTGATAGCCTTATTCAAATACATGAATAAATGCATCCCTCGTTGCATCTCTCCTTGAAGGTAATAAGTACAGTCTATTGCAACATGTACTATCACCAATCATGATCATGAACAGTGTACGTATCATTCAAGTTAACAAATCACTATCACCTAACCCTGCTGTTTTGACCAAAAGATCCAACCATTCTACTCAATAGATAGTAATATTCCGATATTTCAAAGAGGCCCTTCTATATGAAAATATATTTCCCAGATCTGATGTTCTTCGAAAATAAATTCCCAGTTTTTGAAGTAACTTGCCGTCACTTGATCAAACATTTTGGCGTGGACATGTAATCACTCATGTTTAAGTTCAGTATTATTGATTCTAATGGTCAAACAGTGTTGCATCAATAGCCAGTAGACAGCTGATCCAGAACTGCCATTGTGCACTTCCTAGCATAGGAATAATTGAGCTTGTGGGTGATTAGAATTTGCTCTACTCAATTGACTCTCCCAGTCATCAGTAATTCAGTTATCGGCAAGCATACATGCATACCAATCTTTTGCAAATTTTGACACAAATTTTGGGTGAAATCATAGGTGTGATGGATCTATGGTGAAATCCATCCAGACTTTGAAATATGCACTCTTCAAACAGTACAAATAAACCAATATGCTTAGTAGTTGCCATCTGATATTAGCTAATCATAAACATATTGTCTTGTTCCGTTAGTAGTGGTAATGACTTGAAGGTAATTACTGTACAGTCATGGGCATTGCAAAGCTTTACTCTTGTCATCAGGAAAGTTGCAATGTGTTTAATGGTCAAACATTTTTGGCCTTAATAGGCAGGTGGCAGCTTTAGAGACAAGTGAATTTCACTTTTCTCTAATGCTGCTGTTGAAAACCATCATAGAAACATGACACTAGTGCTGAAACAAATAGCAATTTTTACTATTTGAATAGTCGTGAACATCACTTTTATGGAATAACCTTAGTGTGTATAACTTTGGACCAGTAGGATGACCAAATAGAACTTTTTTGGCAATACACCATTTATCTGGAACAAAATTCCATTTAGCATTTTATCACTGTCAAGTCATAATGCTTTTTGTCACACTATTAAGCATTACTTTTTTGGTTCTGTGTAAGGCTTTCTTTTACTTAATTGTCTTGTTTGTGTATTTTTTGTGTTTGTGTGTAATTTGTTTGCGAGTATTTAACTAATAATTAATAATCACCTCCCGCCTGCATCAGTTTTTGTTCCATTGGGTGATGGGAAACAAGCAATATAATAATGATGGCCTTACAGGGATTTGATTAAAAGTACCTCAAGATTCAGTCTTGAGATTGCCATTCTCAAAAATTTTCCACTTGTGGTCCACTAAAATTGCAACTTCATAGTTCTGGTCATTTTCACAGTCCACTATTAATATAAAATAAAATCTTATAAAACAATAGTTTGATCTAAAGCACTAGTTTGTGCGTCACTGTAAGTTTGTTTGCTATTTCCTAGTTCCAGGTCTCAGTCACTTATCTCAAATTGCTTCCAGATTCAATGTTGCCACAATTATGTAATCTATGTTTCAACGAGGTAAATATGTTCCCACACTCCCCTGAAATCCCTTCAATGAAATCCCTGAAATCCCGTCAATGAAATCCTTTCATTGACGTTTTGTTACTTGTGACAATATAGAACAAGAAAATACAAAATTAATATGTAATTCAAATACAAGAAAATTTTGTTATATGTACTCCCCAGTCTGAGGTTTGAGGTAGTTGTAAAAATAGTTTTTTTAAGCTACTGACCTGGTCAGTTTAGGCCACTTTGACAAGCCTAAATTTCCATGAATTGGACTTCTTTTGGCATCATTGTCTTCGCAGAGAGTTGCTCTACATTTATCAAATTCGAAAAGTTACTAAACAGACTCGAGGTAGGCAGTACATGATAATTAATTTAATTTTTAATGGTTTTCAATCAAAATGTATTGGACATGCTTGTTCCAGCTGGAATTTTTGTCATGAACAAAAGTATAGCAAATGTCTGCAAATTTCTTGATATAAATAATGAACTTAGGCCAGGCAAACTTGATTAATTGTTTCGCTCCCCACCCGTATCCCTTTTTACCCCACTGCCTCTAATTTCATTGTTGCTGTTATCTATCATGTGACACACGTATTTTGATGCTAAGAAGGCTGGCTATTGTTTTACAGCACACTAAATGCCACTTGCACCTCAGAAATGTTGATAAAACCTAAATACTAGTTCTTACAAGGCTTTAGTCAACCTTCATAGTAACAGCTTGATTTGGAGTATTTTCTTTAATAATGAAAAATGACCTCCCACTCGCATGGAAATCCAATTTTTTTTTGGAAAAGAAACAAGTATTTAAGTCTGCCTGGCCTTATGAAGTAATGAATATTGCTACTCATAATACCTTCATATGACTCATAATAGGAGCACTTACAGTACTTCAGAGAAAAGACCATATAGCCCACTACATGGGGAAGTTAAAAAGGAGCCTTGTACCGCAAAATTTACATGTTCAGAATGCCCGTAAAAACATGTAAACTAACCTGTTTAATAATTTGTAGAGTCGGAGTCTTATTAAGCATCCTTCGCTGCTTAGAATGATACCAAATTTAGCAAATTTGGTTGAGCTTGTAAATTGGGATTTTCCCACCAAGATAATTAAATTTTCCAATAAGTTAATGTATGGAGCACATAATGTCATCAGCAGTAAATAACTGTCGTTATGGCAACATTTTCCTATTTGTATGGCCGGCATTGGATAGAGAATTCAAGGGCTTTCTTCGAGGGGTCCGAAACTGGAAAAAATCCTGTACGAGATTTCAAATCTTCAACTTGTTTCAAGATTTCAAAGATTTTTGAGCAAGATTTCAGATTTCACAGCAAAACAGAATCGTAAAATCTGGCATAATATTGATCACATGATCATTAGTATCCGGAGAAGTATGGAAATGCCACACAAATTTTTCGTCTTTAGAAGCCATACAAAGTTTCGAATCCTTTATGGTGTAGCGCTTATGATCGTACAGATACGGCAGTATACGTGGAATATACAGAATTTTACAAGATTTCAGATTTCAAAATGAGCTTAAGATTTGAGATTTCAAAGAGGCTGTACAAGATTTCAAAGGAGTTTCGGACCCCATGGCTTTCTTTTATTGTATGGTGTGCTGTAGATATTATGGTTGTAATTAGTGCGTTTGTATGTAGTGTAAAATACATGTATTTTGCATCAGACAACAAATGCATGACAATGAATGATGATCAGCCTGTTTTACCATAGATAATATATACCTATGGTTTTACCAAGCTGAGGAAAAAAGATATTAAACAGATATTGGATTTATTTAATGCATAATTCTTAATTTTTAAGGGTTTAGCCCACTGAGTTTATTGAAAATTTTTAATGTTGAAAATGCTTGGTTTCACAAATCCCATACTGAGTCCCATTCATATGTTTTGATATGATTATTTTAGGCCACTGGCACAGGCCAGTTGCCAGTGGACCTTCAGCATACCCGGGGATACCTAGTCTTGCGTAGCCAGACCCTATTTCTCGCTTCAGTTCTCGCTCCAGGTGCTTATAATTTCCAATCAATAAGCGCCGTGTGGAGAACTGAATAGGGTCTGGCTACGTGAGACTAGGGCATACCTGTAGTAATCTGCTTGTATCATTGTAACTCTGTATGCTGTAAAGTCAAAAATAAATACCCACATAATAAAACAAACAAATAAATCTGACCTGAATAGGCCTACAACTAGCGCGAGGTGCCCGAGGCTGAAGGTAGTAATTCTATTTCCGCTCTCTTACCTCTCGCTCAACTCACTTTACCCTGCCCTGCCCCGCTGTGTGCCCACTAGTACTACCCAGGCCACCCGCAGACCTCTCAACCTGGAAGCAGATCTGGCCGTGAGAAAGCCAGCCACCCACCCCCATGTAGCTGTGAAGCCTACCATCTTTATGATGGGGCTCATGCACATATATTTGTTTTAACAAAAAATTGTTAAAAGGACACAACTAGCTGGCTAGAGTAAGCCACCAATGTTCAACCACCATCGTTTCGGACGCGATTTTTCTTAAACCCACAGAGAAAATTTCTGCTCTTGCTATGCCTTTGGATAGGTCTAGGTCATAAACTCTTACATGCAAAATGTCATACCTGCAGCCTTCTTCGTCTGGCTGCAGGAGCTGCAAAAGTGACCTGTCCAAATGTTCTCAATTCTCAGACAAAAATATGTATTATCGGTCAAGTGGCACTGCTCGTAATGCTTGAAGCTGATCAAGTCTTTCTATGCTTAATATGAAGGAACAAGTCTTATACACTCCAAATATATGCAGATATTTGGCTTAGTCCTTATTGGCTGTGAATTACAAAGCTCCAAAGTCACCTCAGTCCTGCAATCTTAAATTCGGCCACATGTGAAGCTCATGCAAATCAAATAGTTACCTATATCGAATTCAAAGCTATTTTTATGAACATTGAGAGCATCAGCTACCATTCAATAGTAAATAGATACATGCACAATGACCGCACCTTGATTTTTTCCCGAATAGCTACATTGCATTTAGGCTTCTCTGACAGTAGCAGCCTAGCTACTGCACCCAGCAGACACATACACAATCCAAATCGACTTAAATGGGTTTTTACTATCCCCTGTCTTAAAAATGTAAAAAGTTTCTCTTCAAAATGTCTAGGACAATAGCCAGATTGAAATACTCTAATAGAGTAGTCAATTACTTTAATATAACGATCAGTCAATGCATTATCATATGTAATCAGAATTTAAGCGTTGCAACTAACTTCACATATAAATAGTCTAATTGAAATGAATATGCCTGGGCGTGACTCTCAGATTTTCTAACTGCTCCAATTGTATATAGGTGACTGTTCTATTAGAGTGTTTCGATCTGGCTAATGTCCTGGATATTTTGAAGAGAAATTTTTTGATATTTTTAAGACAGGGGTTAGTCATAACCCCATTTAAGTCGATTTGGATTGTGTATGTGTCTGCTGGGTGCAGTAGCTAGGCTACATGCTACTGTCAGAGAAGCCTAAATGCAATGTAGCTATTCGGGCAAAAATCAAGGTGCGGTCATTGTGCATGTATCTATTTATTACTGAATGGTAGCTGATGCTCTCAATTCTCATAAAAATAGCTTTGAATTCGATATAGGTAACTATTTGATTTGCACGAGCTTCACATGTGGCCGAATTTAAGATTGCAGGACTGAGGTGACTTTGGAGCTTTTAATTCACAGCCAATAAAGACTAAGCCAAATATCTGCATATATTTGGAGAGTATAAGACTTGCTCTTTCATATCAAGTATAGAAAGACTTGATCAGCTTCAAGCATTACGAGCAGTGCCACTTGACCGATAATATATATTTGTGTCCGAGAATTGATAACATTCGGACAGGTCACTTTTGCAGCTCCTGCAGTCAGACGAAGAAAGCTGCAGGTCTGAAATTTTGCATGCAAGAGTTTATGGCCTAGACCTCTTCAAAGGCATAGCAAGAGCAGAAATTTTCCTTGCGGGTTTAAAGAAAATTTGCGTCCGAACCGATGGTGGTCGAACATTGGTGGCTTACTCTGTAAGTGCAATACTGTTGTTTACCGCAGCTTATAATATCTCTATGCTACAGTGTAGCCTACTCTACGATAAGAAGACCAGACTGTATCACCCACATCATTTTATTATACCAAACTCATCCACCTATTCACACCAACAGAACTTTTTCTCCAAGGATTGGAACAACTTACCATCTTCTATCATTGAGAGCAACAATATTGACTCTTTTTTCGGCAGAACTGCAAACATTGTATGGAACTCAATAACTGTAACTACGTAGCTAAATTCATTTTGTGATTGCTTTTTCCTGAGCATATCAGCTGTGCTGTCTGCTCAGTAGCAATAATAATAAGAACCTACTATCTTTGCTCCATCGTTGGATCACGTGATGCAATTCTTTCAACTTATGCACTAGTTCAGCAATAATTCGTCATCGAAATCACCTCTCATTTCTTGAGCAGAGCTCTCAACTCTCACACGTTGCGCGTGAGACACACGCATTTGACTCCAATCTCACTCTTGATTTGCAACTCACGCATAGTTTTGCTAACATCTCACACATTTTTCAGAAACAGACTGTCTAGCTTTATAATATAGTCTCTATTAACTTACAATCCGAGCCCGTTACAATCTTTGTACCCCCATGACAACGAGCCGTATACTTTCATACTTGAGATTTCGTAGTGAACGGCACCGGCTCGCTTGTATCACATGCAAATACACGTGCAGCTGCACTGTGATGCTGTTCATATGGAGCAGCAAATTTAATTCTTATTTCTAAGGCTTCCTATAGTGAATAGCACCCAATATTATTCACAGTGGTTGTTTACTTGTAATATCTGGTTAGCTAAAGTTACTCCCCTTTCACAGTGGCCTTTGTACACAGCTATGGTGTTTTCTTTGTGTGTTGAATACAATAAAGCTCACAGTAGCAAACAATAACTCTATAGAGTATGTTACATACTGTAGCTAAATAGTATAGTTGTACTATGCAAGTGAGTTGTTTTTACTGCTTTATCACTTACTTTAATAATAATATTTTAAGATGCTCTCAAATATGTATAGCTAGTCTATTTTTCAAAATTTTCCCAGGGTACATTGCCACCAGACCCCTTAGCTAAGTATGTTTTGCACACTGTCGTATGTTCACCAGCATGTCTCACTCCTACATACTTATTTCTCACTCATTTTAAACTCAGTCATCACTCTAAGGTAACTGACAGGTTGAGAGCTCTGCTTGAGTAATCAGTATCCAGCAGTGGATTCAGTGTTCAGCACAGATTCTCCGGACAATGCACCTCACAAGTGACCTCACAACAACTGAAACTAAGCAATAAACATTTGTAATAACACCAATGGTAGCTAGGATTTCACCTTATTCCTCACCTTAATTTGTGCTGAGTCTTAAGGTTCTCACCTTTGTGTTTAAAACTGTTTGGCAGCGTATTCACTTGTGACACAATAAAAACCACGGAAAACTGCCAAAAATTCCAGCTCAAAATACAGAGGCGCCCCGCTATTTCTAATTAATGATCACGTGATACCTGGTACAAGACGCTTTGGGCCTTGAATCAAGGAGATTTAGCGTGTTTTAGGAAATTTTGGTGAAAGATCAGCAAGCGGTCGTGACCGCTTGGTCGTGACATCAAAGCTGAAATCGTGTGTCTCACGACCAAATCGTGAGAGTTGAGAGGTCTGCACGCGGGATTCATTAGTCTTGTGCCCAGACCCCACCCACACCACGCAGTGGGTGGGGTCTGGGCACGAGACTATCATGAGCACGAAGGATTTTATTTAGACCATAAACTTGTATTTCACTAATCTATTTATAAATCTATTTCACTAATCTAATCTTTTAAAATGGCTTCTGCTAATGTAAACGATTTACTGAAACGTGTAACTCTTGAAGGAGTCGTTCCTCTCAATATTGAACTAGGTAGTGGCGCATATGGAAGAGTGTTTAAAGTGAAATACTGTGGTCTTGTCTGCGCCGCCAAACAAATTCACCAGACATTGATAGACTCGGAACAGAAGGAGGCATTTAAAGATGACTTTGTGCGAGAGTGCCTTAACAGTAGTGACATCCGTCACCCAAATATAGTGCAGTTTATGGGCGTGTATTACTCGGTGGAGCAGCCAGATATTCCGACAATGGTAATGGAATTGATGAACACCAGTCTCACTATGTTCGTACAAAGTAACCGGTCAAATGTCAGCCTAACAACAAAGATTTCTATACTCAACGATGTCTCATTGGGGTTGAGTTATCTTCATTTACGTAAACCACCAGTGATTCACCGTGACTTGTCATCAAATAACGTGATGTTAAATGAACATCTTGTAGCCAAGATAGGAGATTTAGGAGTGGCTAAAGTAGTTCGTGCTGAAAGCAGAAACACTAAGAGAAAGTTGACCACAGCACCAGGTACTGTTGATTTTATGCCTCCTGAAACACTGGAAGAGGAACCAATCTATGACACTCCTGTAGACGTATTCTCATTTGCTGGGATATCTCTCCACTTGCTTTGTGAAGAATGGCCAACACCTGTAGGCTCAAAAAGAAGAGACCCTAAGACCAGGAGGCTTTATGCTCTTACTGAAGTAGAAAGACGTCAGCGATACTTTGATAAGATAAATGAAAGAGTAGCTATACAGCTAATTCAAATGATTGTGAGATGCTTAGATGATGACCCAGATGTACGACCTGCCATACGAGAAGTTGCTGAGACCATTGAACCACTCAAGGTATGTTGTACATTAATATCTGACAAAACATTTTTGCTCAAAACATGATGTAATTTATGATTTCTGTTGCTACCCTTCTGCCTGTGCTGGAGCCCTGTGGGTGATGATTGTGTTTGCTTCGCTGATATCACTAGACAGGTGACTGGGATACAGAGTATTGTTTGTCAATCTGCTTTGTTGGGTCCAACTCTCACAACAAAGCAATGCAAAAGTCAAATTGGTAGCTGTACAGTGCCTATGAGCCTTATCCGCAATTATGTCATAATGCAAAAATGGTAAGAGAGTGGCGGTACTTTGTACAGAGAGTTATTGTAAGGGATAACATTTTGATGTGTTCCCCATGAAGAAAGCAGGAGATAACTCTGGTGAGACTTATTACTTGTATTTCTTAGGGGAACACATTTTTGCACTTTTCAAAAAGTCCTAGGTCTAGGAATTTTCAAAAAGTGTGAAAATATGCATATCCCTACACAGGAAAATTATTAATAATAAGTCTCACCAGAGTTTTCTCCTACTTTCTTCATGGGGAACATATCAAAACGTTATCCCTCTCTGTACAAAGTACTGCCACTCTCTTACCATTTTGCATTATGACATAATTGTAGATAAGGCTCATTGTAATAACTACATACATGCATAATGCATGTAGCACAGCTAACATACGCACTTGGTTGCATTGTAATCATAAGTCAAATGATTCTAGAGCACACTAACCAGTTGTAACTGGAACAATACGTAGATTGCTGCATTGTAAACTGGTGATGAACTGATTATTACAGTACATGGCTAAGAAATGACTATATAACAGCAATGATCAATGCAACATACTGTTGTCATAATCATGTGCAGTTTCCCAATTAAAAGTAAACGTTTACAAATACAGGTATACTCATTTATGTAGCAATAGTATAATGCTGTTCACCACATATAAATTTTTCATGATTAGGAGAGAGATTTACAGCCTTCATCGCAACCAATCAAAAGCAATGGTATGTTTTGCAGTATATTTTATATGTACTGTATACATATGTTAAGCAAAAGGGGCTGTGGCTGGTCACTATGTGTGGAAATTTTAAGGAAAAGTGGACCGCTAATCACTGGGGTGGTAGTGTAAGCCACAAATCCTTATTTTTCCTTGTTTATTGAGATGAAATATGCAGAGATGTGGTTCATTATTAAAATACCTTCTCCTATGATATGTACTGGTATATCACCCATCTCTAGTCTAAGGTAGTGGTTACCTGACAGTTTCCAGTTTGAAGGTTTTATTCAGTTGTGAATACATTTGAAGAACTACACCAAAGTGAATACCAGCACATTGTAGACCAGCTCTTACTTTTCTACATGCTTATTTGTATGGCCATCACATGCTGAATAATGACGCTACAGGACAGATTGTAATGGACTGCGGATTGTGTCCTACTTATGCTGCTAAAGAATAGATTCCACATTTTTTCACCATAATGTGCAACCAGCTTTGACGCTGAAAGTATTTTCAACACAACTTAAGCCTATGCCACAGCTATGAGATTTAGTAGTTTTTAAAACCCATTGTAGCATTGACAGGCAGCACATAAATCTCTTTTTCTTGACATGCAGCCCTGCTACAAACACCACCTGCTTATTTTACACTAATATAGCGGTCTTCTTCACTAGTATACAAGACAAAACTGGCGCAGAAAGTTGCGCTAACACTCCAGAATACTGTACCATACTACAACCACAAATGACGTATGCTGCATGTGAAGCACCAGGATTCCTCTGAAAAAAGATTCTAAACTACTTTACTTACTTTACTGGATGTCATTGATAATATTAAACAGTAACGGATTTCTTTTTGTTACAAGATAATGGGCCTTAGTATGAGCAACAGTCATTTTTATGTAAGCACTAATCACATGATGCAATAAATGAATTTTTGTGGTGGGATATATAACCACGACTTCCAGGTAGCCACCACCTTAAATGGTTAATATGTACTATACAGTAAAGTGCTAATTAAGGGGTGGTCACAGTTGTTACAAAACTGAACATTATACATATGTCCAGAGTATTATGTATATGTTAAAGTATTGCTGCGAGTACTATATGCAAAATAAAGCAACGCGCATTGCATGAATTATTAGTCACCTGAATGCGCACAAACTAGTTTACCAAAATAATAGTTCACTATAGTTTGGCATAGTAGATGTTCATTGTGTATTTTGGCAGGTTTTGGTTACAACCCACAATCGATTCTATTGTGACACATGGTGAAGTATTTCCGTGATATCTCCAGGACTTGTCCGTTTATATTAACAAACGTAACAGCAACATTACCTTCTCCCACCCATCATCGAAACATTTAGGTATGTCTATAAAAGCAATCCAGTTGTAGAACTCATATTGGCTGGGGTGATTGACCACTCAGCGCGGTGAGGGCTATCAGTTTTCACCAGCTTGAGTGATTAGTCGTACTGGTGTGAATGCCACGGGCTATTAGCCTGGGGCTTTGGGTGTATATATCAGCAAAATCCCTCACAGCCATGATATAACTATTACATATATCCAGTAGTTGTACTCGTATTGGCTTCGGTGATTGGTTAACTGCTACATGCTACTAGCCTGTTGTGGATTGAAAGTGTCGCATATTAGGGGCATTTGGGTTTTTGTTGACATGTATGCATGACCTCAGCCCTCAGGTCTCCTTGGGCTGTTGGGCATGCATATCAGACAAAGCCCTTGTGCAAATGTCACCACTATCACTTAAAATTTATTGTCAATGACTTACTTGTATGTTCAAGATCTTTTTGTATTGTTTCTGTCTGAATATGCTCATCTAACTGATGATGTACAACTTCATTGTGAGATTGTTCAGATTCCTTCAACATATTCTGAGAATCATCACTTTCTTGCATGGTTACCAGGGGAGGTTGCTGTTCCATTACAGATTGGTGCATGTTCAATGTTTCTGGTGGATTTTGTGTGACATTTTGAGATCCAACTGAATGGTTTCGCTGGCGACTGATTTTCATTTGTGTAATCATTCTTGTTGAATTTCTAACTGTGAAAGGTTGGTTTGCAGTAGCTGTAGCACTACTACATTGCACAGGTTGGTGTGGTAATCGCGTTATGATCTTAAACTGCTCTTCAGTATGTAACAAAGTGAACTTGGTATTAGCTGATTCACCTGACGTCTCCCTGACAAATGGTACAGATTGATTTGCTACAAGAGAACACGCACTATTACATAATACCAACACTTAGTGTCATGGCATAGAGAGTACACAATAGCCACTCCAGTGATAATGTTAGTACGTATGTACATATGTGACCAAATTTGCAAAAAGGTTGTCCACTTTGACAATTCATAACTTGAGACTGGAAAAAGTTATTGACTTGAAATGTGGTAAGTAGTGAGTACCAACAAAACTTAATGGATAGAGAAAATTTCAGGTTTATATGTTTCTTGAACACTTGAGTTATGGTCTTCCAAGTTCATAGAATTGGATGTGTGTGGAAAACCCTTTTTCACAAATCTGGTCACATAACATACATATATTTATAACACATTGCATGAAAATATGTACCTACATTTGTTAATGGATAGTGGTAATGTGGAAATATTTTACATAATGAAAAATGCCTTCACAGAATTGTCTTAACTGACACCAAATCACAAAACACTAAAATGGAATACTTGATAAATGCTATTTTAAATTTGGTCCGCTTGTCTGACCACAGTTGCAAGGTTAGATGCTAAACTAGACAGCACACAACCACCATTTTATACCACAATAACAAACACACTAGTGACATGTGTCTTTCGGGGTTCTGACAAAAATCTACTCTCTGTACTTTATACCCTTATTTTGCTTTTCCTATTGACACTTTTCCTCAAGCAGTGACAAATATGAAGTTTTGTAGCTGACCCACCATAATGTCTGGTTTTATATGAACATGGTAGAGCATAGCATGTGCAGGACACCTTAGTTGTTTTACATGTGATTGTTAACAGTGCTCTTGTGCATAGCACTATCTCTACATGGCAATTATATGGCTGCTGCTAATTAGTCAAGCACATTCATAGTGAATCCCCTCGTTGTAACAATGTACATCTCCTAGCAACTAAAGAACAGATATTATTAGCAGTGAAAACCATACACCAAATATATTTTGGCTCCTATAAAGGCTAGGACATTACAGGTATACACTTCATTACGGTCTGACGTTTGTATAAAATGTATGGTGATGGACTGTTATGTTTCTGCCTCACAGGTGGGTATACGTATATAGACTTCACAAAACTATTGTGCTTTATAGAACTTTGTGTGGGCAAGATCAAAGGAAAAAGTGTACTGTAAATTTCATAAAGTACACTTTAGGGCAAAAATAGTGCTTTATTGCCCACAAAGAGTGCTTTTGTAATAAAGCACTCTTTACGGTGCAATACAGCACAATTGCCCACATGCTTTTGTGGAGGGCTACTGGTGTATATGTCAGCAAAATCCCAAGCAGCCGCGGTATAAGTGGAACTAACGAGAACTCATCCCATTTGTTTTATACAGTAGCATATGAAGATTGATCGTGGTTTTAATAGCGTGGGCTAATAGCCATCAAAACGTTGTCCATATGTTAAAATGTCATTAATATGTTACTATGCTTCAACACGCAATGTTAGAAAACTTGCGATTGTGGGATGGAATTTATATTGTTATTGTTTTTATGCTAAGTTAAGCCAACTAACTTCGCCATTAGGACAGCAAGTAAGTTATTATATTAAGTTAAGTACTTAGGACTGTAAGTTACTAACCTATTTCAACGTAGTTTTGCTGTTCTGTGGTCTGTTCAAAGGCTAATACGCAGTGGGTAGAAATACACATCCACAATCACCCAAACAATTATTTTGTGCCTTCATTATAGTTTAGTAACATCCAACTAGTCTATCTTAGCAAATGTACTCAGCTTACCAACCACTACAAAAATGAGTCCCACAATACAAAGCTCTATGTCGCTCAATATAATGAGTCAAAGCGCATCAATTCTTTGAACTAGCTGGGTATCAATGTTATTGGCAAACTGCTTTCCCACCGGGCAATATGTGAGTTAAACACCAAGCAGCGCCTTTGAATGCCCACGCTAAAGTGGTATATTGTACATGTATACATGCCTGAAAGGTTCGATTATGTAGCCAGTAGCTGGTACATTCTGGCTATAATGAACGGAAAATATCAACGAGAATTTTTTGTTACATAAATTTGATGTTTTAATTAGTGCTGTCAAGTCATGTATGGCATAATTATGGAGTTAACTAAAGGTCTAGATGGTAAGCTTGCTTGTAGTGTGGTTATTTCGTGTAGAAGGGTAATTTTGTGTTGTCAGTAATGTGGGTATGGTCCATATTCAAAAACATTACTATAACCACTAGTTCTCACCTTATTCCAACCCGTAGGATAGCAAAACACTTTCCGCCTGCGTGTGTGTGGTATTCATGGCCAAATCCAAGTGCTGCATGCTAATCATTTGAGTATTACATGTAATTGATCCCCAAAATTGATTTTGGCCTTAATGTGTATATAATCGCTGCCCAGTTGTGGCCCGAGCTACATTCACGTGTTGCCTGGGCAAATCATAAACTGGGATACATTGCGAATGTAGCCTGGGCAGCTCCTTTGATCTGAGATGTGAAAGTGTTACATGACAATACAATTATGTTCAGCTAAATTTTAAGTATTAATCATAAGAATGGATGAAAATTTTTCACTTGTCTTCTTGCTTCGAATTTGTCAAAATGAAACAAATGTTAGTAGCGGTAGCCAATCTTTCCACTAAATTACATATTTGTTATGGTGAACTGTCTCCTCTACCACATAGGTGTCAATTTGTGTAACGCGTGATGGCTTAAGTGCTTTAATTTGAATCATATGACTGCATGGATGAGTGCAGCCACTGGATGTATTTTGGTTATGCGAGTTTAATGTTTTAATCAGTGCTATTGAATCATTTATGGCATAATTACAGAGTTCATTAAAGGCCTAGATAGGTAAGCTTGGTTGTAGAGTGGTTACTCCATGCAGAGTGGTAGCTTTGTGAGAAGGGCGTATCCGTATTCAAAAACATGTGGAGACGATCGGTGAATAAGCTATAGCACTAGTTCTCACCTTAGCCCAACGTTTTTCAACTTATAGGATGGCAAGGATAACAAGCGCTCTCCATCTGAGTGGTTTTCATGGTGAAATCCAAGTCATGCATGAGTATTAATCAATCCCCACAATCAATTTTGGCTTCAAAATCTATATAATCACTGCCCAGTTGTAGCCTGGGCTACATTTCAGATGTAGCCCGGCTAGCTAGGCTACATACGAAATGTAGCCCGGGCGGCTCCTTTGATCTGAGGTGTGAAAGTGTTACATGTACTATATGTACACAAGTACATGTTAGTACATATGATACATAGGTATGTATGTACACTGGTAGCTTCCTTTACTTATTTGCAAGTGTTACATTTCAAACAAGATCAATACGTTATGCATAATTATGTGTTTCCACTAGGGTGGCTTTTGTACATATGTATTGTAGCTTTGCTGGCATATTTGATGTTACATATTTTCTCATCTGTTGTAGCAAAAGCTTTGTCAACTGTCAGTGAGAAGTTAAACAAATCAGCCATTTCTGAGTTTAATGCTGAAGAGCAGTTTGACATGACAACACAATCATCACGTCAATCTACCCAAAGCAATAGTAGTACAACTGCTGAAAGTAATTCTATTATAGTACATGAGCCGGAAGAATTGATTCTGCAAACACAAGGCAGTAACCAACACAATCAGTTAGTTGAATCTCAAGATGTGACATTAAATCTTACTCATCTACCACAAGCGTCTAATTTGCAGCAATTTGCAATGGAACAACAACATTCCTTGGAAGAAAGTGATTCTCAGAATACATCAAAGAAATTTGAGCAACCTCACAGTGAAAATATTGGCCATCAGCAAAATGTCCCACAACATATTCAGACAGAAAGAAAACAAGATCATCAACTTACCAATAGTAGGTTAATGTGATAATAGTTGAGTATATGGTATACAACAAAATTTGCAGTTTTGGGGAAAAAAATTCTAACGTTTATCAGCCTGTTTACACCACAGGTCGCTCTGGACGAGATCGTTTCAGTTCAATTTTTTAGCCCCTTTTATACTATGAAAGCCAATCTTGCCCCAATCACCAAAAAAACTTAAACCCACAATCATAATTTCATCAAAGTAGATATTGTTGATGGAGTTAAAGGATTTGTGTGCTCTGTTATCGTAAGGTTAGCTAGTAGGCATGAGAAGTTTTCAGCATTGGCGACAACCTCTCACTTCTGTGGAGTTGGTTAACTATTCATTTGCACGTTTACCTGTTTGTTTCAGAGTCCTTTTGTTGTTGAGTCTTTCCTTCCGTATCGTCCCCTAGATACTTTGCTGTTGCTTCATTTTGTCATTACAGTTGCCATTTTAGCTGTAGTTCTCCATATCCTTATTCCGCTTATTAGAGATAAATCGAACTGCAGGTTTGCAACTGTTTCTACTAGGTGAGTAGAGCGAACTAGATCGAACCAGACCCACATCCCTAGCAGGTCCATTTCAGAGCGGTTCGACACAGTTCGGTTCGATACGGTATGCGTTTACACTCACTTGGAAATTACTCTGATTCAAGATAGTTCAAACTAGATGGCTAGTGTAAACCGGCTGTATGTGCATGCATAAATCATTTTGCAGCCTGTTGTAAGGTAATTCCTGGTTTCCTGAAATTGTTTTCATAAAAACATTTGACTATGTCCACATACGTGTGCATATAGTATAGGAGAAATTTTGTGTACACAGCATCATTCACAGTAACTACTTGATACTGGTACTATTGTCATGTAATGTTATGTCATGCCGGTGCAGTGGCACTGACACGATAAACTCGACTTAAGGATAAATCCCAATGCTAGCATGCACAGTTTTCCACTTTCTCTCACTCTTTCTTAACCCAGGAAAATTTTCTAAATTACTTAGAATGGGTCGACATCAGTTTCTATGCTATTTAGAGACCTAGTGGCCTCAGTTTGTGATAGCGTCGACCAAATCATCCTCAGGTGTACGCATTGAGCTGTAAACTCAAAAACATTTAATAACTCATTGATGCAATTACACATTATCTCGAAATTTGGCTCATTTGTAGTATTGCTTGACCCGCTAAAAATATTTCAAAATCTTTTTGTTGAAGTGTCCGACATAATATTTACGGCCAATCAAAAATTTCACCATACGTTTCCTATGGGGAAACCGTAAAAGTACAGTGTCCATTACATCCCTTTCCCAAACTGCCAAACTGTACCAAACTATACATGTCTGTTGACACCTTTGTTGTTACCACTAATCATCTGGTTGGCTGTTGATTAAAAAAAAATCCACTAATAATTTTAGCTGTTTTTTCAGAATCCAGCTCAATTTGTACATACTATAAATAGTGTAAAAACTTTGTCAACCCGTTCTAACTAACACTAATTTTTCCTTATACTTGTATAGTCCAGGTCATCAAACAAGACAGTGTTACCTCACTTTATTGCACCATCCATGCATGTTATCCAGAAAACAAGAGCCCTTGAGCTACCTCCGCTATGTACAGTGCGTAGGGTACACAAATTTTCTCCTACAATATAGAGGCGTGCGGCTTAGCATAGGAGTATGCTATTTTAGCACAGGAACTCTTCTATTATATGAAATTTTGTGTAGGGATTTGCAAATTTTCTTCTACATATACATCTTGTACATTACCGCATGTGTGCATGTACCTGCCTACCTATCTTTGTCCGTATGTACCCACATGCATTAAAAGGTAAAAGCAGCCGGCATGTAAGAAATAAAAGCTACGTACATACATGAAGCCTGTACTAAACTTCCACACAAGTAAGGTTTACTCTGAGCAAATATTAGTATCAATTATTGGAATATTTGTAAATTTCCATATATCGATATACCTCTAGTGACTCTCTACAGACTTTTTGAATACCTTCTTCCCATTAGGATTTACAGGTTTCTTATGACTAAAAATGATGTAGCAGGCCATGTACAGTAGTAGTGTATCCCTTCGAGTTGAAAGGGAGCATGTCTTCTCTGGTATGCAAATGTAAATGTAGAGCAGCCATGAGAGGCTTTGTCTAAAGAATTGCCTAAGAAAACACCATAAACAAAATATAACAGTTGAGAAGATATTTCTGTGTAATGTGTGCCTTTATGTGATAGCTAATTTGGTGTTTACTTTCATTCACTATACAATACTGCTTTAATACGTAGATAAAGTACGTATGTTGTTTTTTGTTGTTGTTTTTTTTTTGCTACAGGAGGAATGTTGTACAAAGTCAAAGTAATTTTCATTGGTTCATCAGGCGTGGGAAAAACCAGTATAGTACAACGCTATTGTGACGATATCTTCACAGATCAGACTCTTACTCTTGCCTTTGATCTGAGAAAAAAGAAAGTTGAGATAGATAACAATATAATTGAAGTAGGTATTGTAATACTGTATGTGTATATGCACAGGAGGTACCTTACAGCAGGAAATATTGACGAAAGGAAAATTTGACAAATACACAATTAGTCAGCTTTGACAACTTAAAAGCAAGAAATCACAGATCTAAACATGTGACTTTTGAGACGTTTATTGATGTTTGACAAATTAAAATTTGACGAATGTAACTGATTAGTCAAATTCATAAAAGTTTCTTTCGTCAAAATTCATATGGTATTAAGCACATGTTTATGTGTATGTATGTGCATATGTGTATGTATGTACCATATACAGTGTAGCAGTTTTTACCACTTTTTTTTTGTGAGCACTGGCTTGCTGCTCAGTAATTAAATTCATGCTTATTCTATCTCTCTCCGTATAATTGTCACTGAGAAATAAGCATGTCCTTGAGGGGGTGTGCAGTGAGTGCCTCACTACTGTTGAGTTGTCGGCACAGTGCATATTCCCAACTAACAGGAGTATATATGTCTTTATGTAGCCAAGTATACAAGAACTTGGCAATGCTTCACCCTCCCCTTCCAACATGTATCTAATAATCAGCATAAAATTTTTCCACAGATTTGAGATCTACATTTGTCAGAATTAGTGTCACCCTTTTAAAATTTGTGATAATTAAGTTATAGACATGGTAAAAACCTGCTATATGTAGACTGTATGTACTTTGTTACATACAATCTACATGTAGTAGTTGTAACACGGGCATGAGGGCTTTGCCTTATATGTATGCGCAACAGCCAAGGGCTGCAGGCCCACAGGCGGACGGTGTACATATCAGGAAAAGCCCAAATGCCCCATTTTACAGCTAATATGTAAAACTTCCCATCCATATCAAGCTGATAGCCTGTACAGGGCGATCAATCACCCAAGCCAATACAAGTGCAGCCACTGGATACATTATATATGCATACTGAAAATTTTGATTATGGGTCAGCAGCTAGTACATTCTGGTTACGTTCAATTACAAGTAATAGTTGTATGATGTACCCAAGTGATTTGCCTGATATGTACACCCAAGCTCGAGGGCCATTGATATGTACACCCAAGCTCGAGGGCCGTTAGGCCTGAGAGCGTGGGTGTACATATCAGGCAAATCACGAGGGCACATGATACAACTGATATGTACCATGTAGGCTAATAGCCTACTGTGGTGGGCGACTAATCACCCAAGTCAATAAGAGGCAATCCGCTGGATTTATTATATAGAGAGTCTTGTAAAATTCGACTATGGATCAGCAACAAGTAATGTTTCGGTTACGTTTGTTAACGTAAACGGGCAAATCCTATGAATATCACAGAAACACTCAATTTTGTGATTTAACAAGTGTTTCACAGTTGCTACATCATTTAACCACTGTTTACAACGTTTTCTAAACATCCAGAGGGGTAAGCTTTGCTGTAGAGTGGTTACCTCGTGATATACAAAAAGTGGGCGTGGTACATAATCAAACACACGGACACGTGATTGTAAATTAACCATGACACTAGTTCTCATCTTAAACTTCTGTTTGTCAACTCATAGGGTGGTAAGGGTGTTGAATCGCCTCCGTCTGAGTGCTGTCACGTGAGCAATAATAAACTCCCACAATCGAATACTGCCAGGATTCTTATAAAAACAAACAACGTTACCTCATCAGATATCAAGGCCACGGTACCATGGCAAGCCAGGGTTTATGATATATGTACCCTGGAATTCTCCTTTGAAGTTAGGTGGTTTCATGGTACATTGAATGGACAAATCCTAGAGGTACCACAGAAAATTTCGGTTATGCGAGTTTAATGTTTTAATCAGTGTTGTTGAATTGTTTATGAAATAGTTACAGAGTTTACTAAAGGCCTAAACAGGTAAGCTTGCTTGTAGAGTAGTTACATGTAGAGTGTTACCCTCATAATGGGGGCGTGGTCCATATTCAGAAACGTGCTGAAATGATTGGTGAATAAGCTATAGCACTAGTTTTCACCTTAGCCCAACATTTTTCAACTCGTAGGATAGCGATGATAACAAAACGCTGTCCATCTGAGTGGTTTTCATGGCAAAATCCAAGTTGTGCATCCTAATCACATGAGTATTGATCGATCCCCACAATTGATTTCAGCCTTAAAGTCTATATAATTGCTGCCCAGTTGTAGTCCGTTCTACATTCAGATGTAGCCCGGCTAGTTGAGCAACATACGAAATGTAGCCTGGGCAGCTTCTTTGATCTGAGGTGTAGAAGTGTTACATATGTATGCATGTATGTACGTATGTATGTGCATGCGTACATACCTACTGTATAATATACCATAATATGGTTGTCTTGAATTGTGGCCTGGGCATTTATTTCTTTCAAGCTACCTTTTACCCTGTCGTTTATAAGTGGCCACCATTCATGAATCAACTTCATGCCTCGGTGTTATACTCTCCTTGGTGTTTTCCTCAGCAAGTTTCTAGATTTAAGCAGAATCAATGTTAAGAGGAACTTTATAAAATTTATGTTATGACGCTGTATACCCTCCGGTGACTATACAGGACCTGGCATTGATATGAGACCAGCCGTGATTTGAGGTAGCTACAGTATTGTATAAAAATACAAAAAATGTTGGTAATTATTTTTATACCAAGTCAAAGTAAGTGGATTGATTATAGACTAGCTTCATATATCATTTTGCATGTTTAGGGGCAGTTTAGGAGCATGATCCATACTATATTGTACTTTACGTGGGAGGATCAAAGCGATGCCGTGTATTGTATTGTCCATACAGTACTAATCAACTGCATACCTGTACTGTATGAGTCATACAGTACAGTTATGAATTTATTTAAGGAATGTTACGTAAATAACACACTGTAAATCGCTAAAACCAGCCAAACTAATATTACGAGTTCGTTCTACGGCTAAGAATAGATTGTATAAACACTTACTGATCGTCTGATCATGAAGCTTTTTAAACACGACTCCACTAAGACAGTACGATTGATCACGTGCGTGACATTGTAAATCACTAAAACTAGCCAAACTAATCCTATTAGTTTGTTCTACGACTAGAAATAGATTACAGTAGTTAAGCACTTACTGATATCCTGATCACCGAAAATCACAGCAGTTTGAGTAATAGAGACAATTACTCCGAGCCAGACGACCAGGAAGATACAATATAACAGTTAAAGCACCGCCTATGCTTGTGTGTATGAAAAATACAGTACTCGCCTTTGGCTCATGCTGTATTAGCCTCTTGATACACACCCTCATGCTGTATTTTCCATACACATGTGCAGCAGTGCTTTAACAATAACATACAACACTACCATACTGCATGTATACACCTGTACTAGTGACTATACACACTGTATACGTATTATTACTGCATCATTTTAATCTCTTGATCATAGTTTGCTATATGGGACACAGCAGGCCAGGAGAGGTTCAAAAGCATGACAACCAGCTACTACAGAAATAAAAATGTCATTGTTATTGTATTTGATCTCACAAAACCATCAACTTGTGAAGGTGTGGTTGAATGGATACAAACAACAAGAGAACACAATCCTGATGCCTACACAGTAATTGTTGGGAATAAGAGTGATCATAAAGACAGATCAGTTTCCACTGAAGATGGAGCTTCTATTGCATTGAAACATGGAATGCCATATTTTGAAACATTAGCAAAGAATTCTGATGTTGAGAAAGTATTTGTTCATCTTGCACAAACACTTCCACGAATTCTGCGTGGGACACCAATATCTCCCACTGACCAACAGGTTTACTCCAAGCAACAGTCAAGTACATTTTGCCAGTCTGAAAAAATTATACTTACAAATTCTAAGCCAACTTCCAATCCAACCTCTAAAAAATGTTGCAAATCATAAATCAAAGTATTGACAAATTTAATCTTTAAAACTTAATAGTTTTTAATATACGTACATATAGAATTATTTATATAAAAATATTCAATACAAAAAGATAGAATTGTATTTTTATTTTATTTTTATATAGTTTTGTATACTGGACAATGAAAAAATGATATTTGCAGTGTGTAAGATATACCATTAGGGATGTACGCTAAAACAAATACTTGTAATGGCTGTACATCAACTGTGTATATGCAATGTTCAGCAGCAAGAGTAGTGATGCTAAATTATTATTTGATTGAACTCCTGTGGGTTAGTAATAGTTAATTGTTCTTGTATATATCCTAAATGTGACTATCATGTGGTTGGTACTGGAATCCAGCTCTTCAAGATCACATACACACGTACATCATCTGTTAGACAAGTTTATCTGGTAAGGAACCTACATGTAGTAAAATCACAAAACAAAGATGTAAAAAAATGGCGGGTTTTAATTTGAACACATGTACTGTATGTATCAATGCCAAACGCTGGTCATGGGTATTTCATCCCAAGGTATGTACTAAATAGTATGCATGCCATGTTCAATGGTATATAGAAATGCCAGATTGACTGGTACCAGAAAATGAGTCTCCATGGTAAGTCCAGGCAAATACTGTCAAGAGCCACTAACTTAGCTACATACATAAAATCATGCCCTCCCTTTCTAAGAACAAACTGAAGTGGTCAGGAAAAGGGAGTAACCCACATTGAAAATGTGTGTACTGTGTAGTGAGCATAAAATAGAATCTTTAGATATTGCTGAATTGACTTGTAATCATTTTGTGGATAATTTTTGACATGCTGCAGTTCCATTTTTACAAATGACAAAACTCATTATTGTGGATTACCCCCATTTTTCCCTGACTCCCTCTATTGCAAACAGCCGAATGTTCAACAACTTCCAACATTGATAACAGATCCCATTATTTATCCGGGATCCTCCGCTGTGCAAGAAGATGCATCAGTGTCTTTTACTGTACATACAGCACTGTACAGTATACAAGGTGTCCGCTATTGATAATAAAACAAATACACAAAAAAGTTGGAATTTTCAACTAGAGTAGGGAACCATAGCACATCGATAAAAAGTACTGAAACAAGCTGGAATAGAGCACGATATTAAACCACAGTAAAACAAAAAGATGTGTTCTAACATTTCTTATTGTTTTACTGTGATTTAATGTCATGCACTACTCCAGCTTGTTTCAGTGCTTTTTATTGATGTGCTATGGTCCCTACTCTAGTTTTTTGTGTACTTGTTTGTTAACAGTTTTGTAATTATTATGACTGGTGAACCCATGCATACCGCATCAAAAGAAAGAAACGGCGCCATTCATCCCAGCTACCAATTATCACCTGAAAAGTGAAGTATCCATTACGCTTTATTGTCAGCTATGTTCAACCCGTTACACAGCATTACGAATCAAGAACTGTTCAAAAAGCACCTCTGCAATCAAAGTAGCCACTATGAAAAAGCGAACAATTTCTGTAACGAAGGGAACCAAATCAATACCTTTTGCCGTCAGCCAAAATGAATGGGACACAAAGGACGACACTGGTAAGTCCATGAAGAATGTACTGCGGTATGCCAAAAGGCACTGCTTGGGCCGAAGTGATGTTGAACAGTAAAAAAATCAAGCCCATAGCTTTAGCCGTTATTGAGTTACACTTGTCAGTCAGTAGATCTGTTTAACAATTAAAAAAAATTAAAAGCATTTCGGGTCAATGTGAAAGCTTGTTTGGGCTTACCTCACCTCACCTCCTCCTCCTCCCGATACTTGGACAGAGGGTACCCCCTGGTTCTACCAGCCAATACTACTTTGTACATCCTTGGATAGCCGGAGTATTCATGGATTCCACGGATACTTTGATACCCCCTGGTTTTACCAGCCAACACTTTGCACATCCTTGGATAGCCAGAGTATCCATGGATTCCCTGGATACTTTGACAGAGGGTCCCCTGGTTCTGTTCTACCAACCAATACTACTTTGTACATCCTTGGATAGTCGGAGTATCCATAAATACTTTGACAGAGGGTACCCCCTGATTCCTACCACAGCCAATACTTTGTACATCCTTGGATGTATAGGTATCATACTTCAGAGCCTGTCCAACAATGCCTGTACTAAGTATATTCTTAGCATAATAATCATTTGTGGCATTCATGAAAAGACTTTAGAAAGAACACGGCAGCACTGGACTACTCTAGAGGTGGGCTTAGTTTTACATAATCAATACTGCCTCATTGTTGTCAGGGAAAATTGAGGCTGGTTTGTGGGTGATGTTCTTTCGTGAGCCATGCCTACTCCTTTGTAGTCCCCACTACACAGTACTATCATACTGTATGATAATGCCAGATCCATTTCACACTATGGTTGAAAGTGCCAAAATAAAATTAGAATATAATGTTAGCACAATAGCCATGCAAGCCTCATACAGCAAAAATTATAAATACGGCTTATTTTATTCACATAATGTGACAACACTAAAATTTTGTTACCGTCAATATTTTCATACTGACAGTACTACTAAGAGTTAATATGGAAACTAGATACACACACAAGAGTCAATTTTATCTCCACTATTATTAAATCTTGGTAGTAAACACACTCGGGTAAAATTCCAGGGTGTTAAAGTCATGTATTGAAAGTATACATTTCACTTCATATATACCTTATGCCTAGATAAGGAGGTGGGGGAGCCTCACTGTAAATACAAAGTACGTACATACAGCTCATGCCTGGTTAATTGCACATAGGTCATCATTAGATAATAGATATTAAAAAATACTACAATGAGCACTGTAAATTTTGGCCATGCAATAAAAAGAAATGGGACAAATTCATATTTAACGTTCCAGCTGCAAGTAATAATAATTTCTTATCAGTGTTATTATCATTGGAATAATCAGTGGGTCTTAGCCACAATGGTAATCCCTAATCTCTCATAAGATCTCTTCCAAGTGTACAGTAGCTACAATAGTGGTACGTATCATCTAACTTCCATCTCCTCCATAGTAGGTCTAATGTTGTATGATTGAAAATTACAGTACATGCGTATATACCAAACACATAAGTGACGTGTTTACAATAACAAAGTAGATATGTACATTATTTATGATATGATTGAGTATTTACAATCTGCTTAAAATTTTTGTCCAAATGAACAAAAGTTTGCAATATTGGTACTAGAATGAAATAGTAGATAAATTTGCAATGGGTGAGATACTCTAATAAAGCAACCAGGGTAATGTAATTCAAAACTACAGTGACTTAGTTGCAGTGGATGATTGACAAGTAACCTGATCAGTTTAAACACTGACGTTCTTTTTCCAGGTAGCTAGTACAATAACATATAATTTTTCATAGACTAATTGCTAGTTGATTTTCCATGAGTACAAGGATAAAATTTAAGTTCCAAAAAGAAACAAAAAGTAGTGCAACAGGGAGATTGTATAGTCTAGTGCTGTGCACTGGTGTGCAAATAACTGGTTATTAACCAGTGTTGGATAGGTCAGCCAATAACCAGTTAAAAAACCTTTAAACCATTTTTTGCCACCCACTTGTTAAATTATCCCTCCTGACAAGTGTTAACATCATACAGTACGATAGTAACTGTATAGTAGGGACCACAAAGGAGTAGGCGTGGCCCACGAAATAATATCACCCAAAAACCAGCCTCAATTTTCCCTTACGACAATGAGGCAGTATTGGTGAAATAAAACTAAGCCCAAACAAGCTTTCAGATCGACCCAAAACGCTTTCAACAAGTTGCTACGGATTTTTTTATTTTTTTTATTCAACGGAATTTTCTACTGACTGAGTAACTGACTGATTGACTGATTCCTTCAGACAAGCGTAACTTGATAACGGGTAAGGCTACAGGCTTGAGTTTTTCACTGTTCAACATCGCTTCAGCCAGACAGGTGCCTTTTGGCATACCGCAGTATGTACAATACATTCTTCATGGACTTACCAGTGTCCTCCTTTGTGTCCCATTCATCTTTGATGACAGGGAAAGGTGTCGATTTGGCGTGAGCACGTAATGGCTTCCCTTTGAAACGGAAATCATCCGTATTTTTTATCGTGGCTATTTTGATTGCAGAGGGTGCTTTTTTCAAACAGTTCTTGACTCGTACTGCTGTGTAACAGGTTGAACAAAGCCTACAGCAAAGCGTAATGGATACTTCAGTTTTCAGATGATAATTAATATGATTGGGGCACGCAGTGCCTTTTCAGATGTGGTATGCGTGGGTTCACCAGTCATAATAAAATTATTTACAAAAAAAGTTAACAAACAAGTACACAAAAAAAATTGGAATTTTCAACTAGAGTAGGGACCATAGCACAACAATAAGAAGTGTTATATCCCTACTGTGCTCAAGATACCATAATGGAAATGCACAGTAGGGATATAACACTTCTTATTGTTTTACGGTGATTTAATATCATGGACTACTCCAACTTGTTTCAGTACTTTTTATCAATGTGTTATGGTCCCTACAGTTGAAAATTCCAAATTTTTTCGTGTACTTGTCATAACATAACCTCAAAGCATATGTAAATAATGTGATTGTTATAACTGTTATTGTAAGACAGGATGTTGATGGTCACTTTGGTACTGCATAAACAGTGGAATGGACTACTGGAATGGTAGAATGGAATTTTTAAAGTTCAATATCAGTTTTTACATCCAAATAAGTACAACTCCTTCCCTCAAGTAAGCTAATAAACAGGATTACCCTTAAAGTCAGCTCTATTTATCATACTTCACCTCACCATACACAAAGTTTACCAATGCAATGTACTGTTATGAACATGTACAATAGCAGTTTATTGGGAATACCAAGAAGACTCCTGACTTAACCCTTGTTACCAAATGATAAAAAGTTAGCTAGCTATAGCTAGCTAATTACATGTAGCTATGCATTGTAAAAGTACATCCACTGTATAATGAAGTATTCATTATCAACTTTACCAGTTAGGCACTGGAGGGAGGCAGAGCCTGCATGAGGTGTTTACCACTAACCTAGGAGCCTAAGCAAAATTAAATCTTAGGAAAAAGTGAAATGGAACTAGTAAGCATTTACAATGAGCCTTTTCCACAATTATGTCAGAAAACAAAATTCAAGGCAAAGTTCATTGTGGCAGTGTCACATTGCACACTGAACTGAACCTTCATTAAGACAGTTAGTTTCAGATGAATATTAGGGCTGAGCGATTATGAAATTTTGCTACCTTCACGATTGTAGAATACAACATATCATGATTATGATAATAATCACAATGTTATATCTTTACATGCATCAAACTATTGTATATGCACAACTTCGTATAAATTACAAAACAAGGTGAAATTGTGTACTACCAATCAGACCAGTTATAGCTCACTACAAACAGTATCCTGAATAATAGCAAGAGTTAATAACAGTGGAGGGAGAGTGTCTAACACTGCATAAGCCTGTAAAAAATGATCCTGAGAAATTCAAAGGGATTCTTTCTGTAAAACTTAGTATTCTCCATAGGTGAAGATTGTTTCAATCATTGCATTTCTTTGTTCTCTCAGTGTGCAATCAACACATTTCCTTGTTCTGCCTGTGTAAACATTTTACACATCTGAAGGAATTCCTTTGAATTTCTCAGGATCATTTTTTACAGGCCTATGCAGTGTTAGACACTCTCCCTCCACTATTGTCCTTAGAAATTCAACGGTTTGTAACAAGTTAACTTTTTCAGCAGTAAAATTTATTCACACAATGAACTGTCTCAGAAGTGTAGGCTTGTTTTCCAGATCAAGCTCTTCCACAATAGTATGTGTCACTATTTTGAATTTATTTACATGTGATGTCACAACATCACGATGTTCATATAATACATATCAACATCACGATGTTCAGACACAATCACGATTAATCCCATAATTGATATAATCTCCCAGCCCTAACGAATATTGAGTTATAAGTCATACAAGTGTTGTGGTGAAGAAAAGTATGCTAAAAGAGCTGGAATATTATTTATTTGCTTACTTAAGGGGAGGAGTTGTACTTATTTAGATGTAAAAATGATATTGAACTTCCATTCCACCATTCCAGTAGTCCATTCCACTGTTTATACATTCCCCTTTGGTACCACCCTAAACCTTCCAGCAGGCTTGTTCAGTACATATTATGTCTGCCAATATCACTTTACTACACACAACCAATTAACCAGTTATTTCCAATTATTGGTAGGCAATTAACCTGTGACAAAAATTTTTGTAGGTGTACAGCACTATTGCATACACACGAAGATATGCTACTAGTAGACATTTAATCCCTAATTCAGTTTACCTTGTACTTATGTACTTGTTTGTTTACTGTTTAGTGACATTATTATTACTGATGTACCTACACATACTACATTAGAAGAAAGAATGGCACCAGGCTTGGACATGACTAACGGACTAGCAAAGACCTTGCCTCAAAACATTTTTTTGCCATAGAAATTCACTGTATAGGTGCTAGAAAGAGTATAACACACAACAACGACCTGAAACAAACCTCTGAACATGATGTCGAGCTGTGCCAACCGATATTAAGCCCTGCGCTTAAAGATGATCTGAAATTAAGTTCATTTTGTAAAGCGCACTTTTTTGGTGGTCTGAGTAATTGCTGCAATTAGTTAGACGGCTGATCTTCAGTTTTGCAGGTGACGGCTCGTGACAGGTAGGCTTCGTGGCGGGACCGAGAAGGACCTACAATAAGTTCAGTCACAATGGAAAACTCCTGTTACAAACATAGGGAAGCCATTATGTGGCACTACTGAATAAAACCTTGCACTGTCAGAAAATATTAATGCAGGGGCGTAGGAAGCATGGGTGCCATCATGGGTGCCATCATGGGTGCCATCATGGGTGCTTGGGCATCCATAAATATTTCCAGTGGCGTAACTAATGTGTATCAGCACACTGTACTATATTACTGAAACAATCAAGATACTCTAATAGAGCAGTCAATGACTCTAATAAAGCAGTCACAGTATTCATTCAGAGAAGTAGTGTTGTCAACTAGGTAGTTATAAATATTGACTTTGATTATCAATAATAGAATATGCAGCCGTTGCTATCAGCTCAAGACCTCTTTTTTTTTTTTTGGTCTTCACCTTTACCACTGGGCACCCCCATAAGTTCCTAAGCCACAGTAATGGTACACAAAAGAAGGATACAGGCAAGTCCATGAAATGCACTGCAACTGAGGTATGCCCAGCTGTAGTGTTTTTAAATGTACTTGAACCCATATCTGATGCCAAAAGGTACCTGTCAGGTTGAATCAATGTCTAACAGTGAAAAAATGAAACCTGTAGCCTTAGCCGTTATTGAGGTATGGGTGTCTGAAGGCATCAGTCAGTCTGTCAGTCAGTCAGTAGAAAATTTACTGAATATTAAGAAAAAATTGTAGAAAGCGTTTCAGATCATACTGATTGCTGAAGGAACTTTTGGGTTAACCAAGGGCACATGGGACAATATTATTTTATGAGAAAATGCAAACCTTCATGATCACTAGTATGCAGTACTACCATACTATATGATAAAATAAATAAAAGCTGACATAAATAGGGACAGATGTATCTGCCATCTAAACCATTTGTAAACTAAATAATAACATCAGTCAAAGTGTTGTATGGAAATATTCATAATCAAACCATAAACTACAAGTACACAGAAAAATTTGGAATTTTCAACTAGAGTAGGACCATAACACATAGATAAAAAATACTGAAACAAGCTGGAGTAGTACACAAAATTAAATCACAGTAAAACTATAAGAAGCGTTATATCCCTACTGTGCATTTCCATTATGGTATCTTGAGCACAGTAGGGATATAACACTTCTTATTGTTTTACTGTGATTTAATTTTGTGTACTACTCCAGCTTGTTTCAGTATTTTTTATCTGTGTTATGGTCCCTACCCTAGTTGAAAATTCCAAATTTTCTGTGTAAATAATAATTATGACTGATGAACGCACTGCTCCTGCCACTTGTACTAATATTCCCCTTCCTTCATACACTCCACTTAATATCCCAAATAAACATACTGAACTCAACACATATATCATCAAATACACTAACAACCCTCCTATTCCTGACCATCCTATTACCAACCCCCATAACATTATCCCTATATGTGTTATTCAACCCCACGCATACCACATCTGAAATGGCACCACGTACCCCAATTATCATCTGAAAAGTGAAGTATCCATTACGCCTCGTTGTCAGCTATGTTCAACCTGTTATGCAGCATTTCAAATCAAGAACTGTTCGAAAAGCACCTCTGCAATCCACGCATACCGAAAGAAATGGTGCCGCATGCCCCAGTTATATCATCAGAAAAGTGAAGTATCCATTACACTTCGTTATTGGCTATGTTCAACCAGTTACACAGTAGTATGAATCAAGAACTGTTTGAAAAGCACCTCTGGTATCAAAATAGCCACTATGACAAATACAGATGATTTCCGTTACGTAGGGAAGCCATCAAGTGCTATCACCAAATCGACAATTTTTGCTGTCAACGAAGATGAATGGGACACAAAGGAGGACACTGGTAAGTCCATGAAGAATACATTGTACGTACTGCGGTATGCCCAAAGGCACCCCTTGGGCCGAAGCGACATTGAACAGTGAAAAAATCAGCCCGTAGCCTTAGCTGTTATCGAGTTACGCTTGTCTGAAAGCATCAGTCAGTTACTCAGTCAGTCAGTAGAAAATTCCGTTAAATAAATTAATTCTAAAATTCCGTAGCAACTTGTTGAAAGCGTTTTGGGTCAATCCGAAAGTTTGTTTGGGCTTAGTTTCACCTAACCAATACTGCCTCGTTGTCGTCAGGGGATATTGAGGCTGTTTTTGGGTAATATTATTTCGTGGGCCACGCCTACTCCTTTGTGGTCCCTACTAAGTGTATGACTATCGTAGTGTATGACAAGTATATATGTACCTGATTTCCAACTGCATTCTAGATGTGCATCACAACCAGTACCTGTTGCCATGACGATGACACAACTCACAAATTTGTGCCAGTCTAAGAAATAATCTTCTCCTCTCAGATACTAGCACTGAAATCGTTAGTTGCTGAGTCTACACTTCCTCCTGAGCTTCCTCTTCTTTTTGGTGATCCAGCAGTATTGCCATCAGGTTATTATGAAAGAAAGGGGTAGCCTAATTGCAACCACCATACAGTCCATGGCAGCAGCTGAAATACTCAGTATAAGATACACCACATGTACCAGTAGACACAATGACCTCTAGGGATACCCAAACTCCTGTGCACTACCTAAAAAGAGTATACCATTACTGAAGTTATGTGTTTATTAGATATACGTAAGATACATGTACATTTGACTACTTTAATAGAACAATCACTAAGCACTGTACGATTGTACATAACAGTCAACACAAATTTCAGACAGCTGACTCACAGAACAATTACATAACACATTCTATTGGTCATTATGTAACAGTGATATCATTGAAATCACTCTAGCCACTTCAAATAGGTACGTACACAGATGCACATACCTACACAATGTTTAGAAGCTGTGAACAAAAACTATTGTTAAATGGCAGTGTGTATGATGACAGCTGCGAACACATGTACATTACAAGTACAGAAAATTTTTTGGAATTTTCAACTAAAGTAGGGACCATAGCACACCGATAAAAAGTACCGTAGACTCCAGTTATTAAGTGAATGCACCTATAATTTTCTGAGGAATTATGAGAAATACACTACACTTGTTAAGTACAAATATATAGGTTTGTGCTAGGAGAGCATTACTCAGCAATTTAGTTACCAGTGTTCAGTCAAATAGCTTACCTCAGTCGAGGAAACAACAGTCCTGAAAAGTCAGGTGCAGTTATCGTTAATACTGGTGGTGGTATCTGCCAGACACATGCCTGGCGAAGTATCGAGTGTATTGTAACGCTTCTGGCTTGTTCTATTTGTTATTTTACTACCATCCTACATAGTACTAGCTTACAGGAGTGATATTATTATATGTGCTTAACAGGAAGTGTTTACTGCAGGTGTTCCATATGCACTTAACAACCAATATGCGCCTAATAACCAGAGTTTATGATAATGAAACAAGAAGGAGCAGTGCATGATATTAAATCGCAGTAAAACAATAAGAAGTGTTATATCCCTACTGTGCTCAAGATACCATAATGGAAAAGTACAGTAGGGATATACTGTAGATCAGGAAATATTCGACAGTAAGAATATTGTGTGGTTGCCTCTACCAACGAAAATAAATTACGCGAAATATTTTCACGCTTGAATATTTTCTATTTGCGAAATATTTCTTGGAGGCTGAGCCGAAAAAATCGAGATCGAAGCACTTGAGGAATGAGTCTCATGTGGCCAGTCACAGCTGGGCATCCTGATTCCGTGACAATTCAGTGCCCGTTCAATGTACAACAGGTACCCGTATATCAACTTTTATCTATGCTTTTATCGTATCTTGCATATTCATTTCTGGCACACCGGCGAAATTATTTGCTGTACAGAAAAATTTGCTAGTAAAATATTTTCGTGGCTTGGGCTGTCCACGAAAATATAACACATTGAATTTATTTTTAACTAAATTATCTCGAACGAAAATTTCCCGATTTACGGTAACAATTCTTATTGTTTTACTGTGATTTAATATCGTGCACTACTCCAACTTGTTTCAGTACTTTTATTGATGTGCTATGGTCCCTACTCTAGTTGAAAATTCTAATTTTTTTGTATTAACTTTTAAAAATAATTATTATGACTGGTTAACCCACGCATACCGCATCTGAATGCCACCACGCACCCCAGCTATATCAATCATCGTCTGAAAAGTGAAGTATCCATTACATTTCGTTGTCAGCCCGTTACACAGCATTTTGAATCAAGAACTGTTCGAAAAGCACCTCTGCAATCAAAATAGCCACTATGAAAAATACGGAAGATTTCCATTACGAAGAGAAGCCATCATGTGCTACCGCCAAATCGACACTTTCTGCTGTCAGCAAAGATGAATGGGACACAAAAGGACAACACTGGTAAGACCACGAAGAATGCATTGTATGTACTGCGGTATGCCAAAAGGCACCTCTTGGGCTGAAACAACATCGAACAGTGAAAAAATCAAGCCCATAGCCTTATGCTTGTCAGAAGGCATCAGTCAGTCAGTCAGGCAGCCAGTCAGTAGAAAATTCCATTAATATATATATATATATATATATATATATATATATATATATATATATATATATTAAATTCCACAGCAACTTGTTCATCTTGTTGAAAGTGTTTTGGGTAAATTTGAAAGCTTGTTTGGGCTTAGTTATACCTAACAAATACTGCCTCATTGTCATCTGAGAAATGGTTTTTGGGTGAATGTTATTTTGTGGGCCACGCCTACTCCTTTGTGGTCCCTACTACAACAGTACTATCGTACCGTATGATACAGTAGTTCTGTAGTTCACTGATGATAAGAAACATAAATCACAGTTGCTGTACATATACTAGATTGTAACAGATTTTGGGTCAGCCAAACTAAACTTACTGACACATGTATGCACATATATACCGACAACTCACCGCCATTCCCTTTGTGTGTAGCAGTCTGCTGCTTTTACCATGATAGCACCAGAACTTTCCAGGTGAAGCTTGGGGTAGGTTTCTTCCTTAGCCATACTGTAAAATGATCACAATTGGCAATATTAATGCTACTAACTTTCAAGTAACAGTTTTTAAAACAAGAGTGAGCACTGTGTGAACATGTTGGAAGATATTTAACCAATTAACATCTCTACATATATTACTCTTGTATTAAACTAAAAATCCTCACAACATCTTTTTCAACCATTACACACAACACTGACTACCAAAGTACACCATAATTTCTCTCACACAACTCAATGATCTCACAGTGCAACAGTTTTACCGACAAACACAATTTAAGTGAAGAATTCTAGTGAAGAATTCTAGTGAAGGCAAAACAAATTCACCTGAATTGTTGTTAAAAATTTTTGCCATTAATAGCCATTTCTTGGCCGCTACCTTAGACTTCACATCTTTTTCACTGTGATGCCGCACTCTTTTTCACAGCTTGGTGTTTTGGTATAGATATTAGTTTGTGTGCTGTACACACATTCATTAGTAATGCTTTGGCAGTATCTTGTCATTCCATCATAGGGAAATATGACAGAGAAAATTAAGAATAAGACTCTTGCTAATAGTGTCCCTACTCACTGAATGCTGTACACGTAAAGAAATGGTGTGGTCATGATCATCTTCATCATCAGCTTTAGGAGGAATGTAGTTTTAGCAATATAGATTCACAAAGATGGTGCACATGCTCTCTGCTTGATATTATATATTATCAATTAACAAATATGACACCTGTAATTGGCTCTTTCACAATGAACAAAGCCCACAAAATGGTTTAATATTCAGGTACTCTGTACTGAAGCTAAGCAGACACCCAGTGACATTGGTAGGAACTAATTACAGGGATTTATCCTCTAGAAAATGTCACAAACATTTCCAGAGGTTGGAGATATTACGAAGATTTCAAGATTTCAGCATTAATTAAGAAAAGCCTTCAACAATTCAGGGGTGGGCAATTTAGAGATGTAGCGATAATTGGATCGGCTAAAGTATTGGCCACCGATATGGCTTTTTTTATACCAATATCGGCATCGGTACAGAACAGTGGAGAACTAATATCGCTACCACAGTAGCAATAGTTTGTACATAAATGGACTATGCATTGGTTTTCTGTTATCCATGTGGCTGTTTAGTGCCAGTAGTTTATTGTTCACTCTGAAACAAGCACTACACTACAAGAAGCCATATAATTACACATGATTCTAGTGCTTGTTGCTGGAAAACCTATCACAGTCTTTACAAATGAAGCAGTCATAGAGTACCTTTGTAATAAAAAAGAAGAGTCACAGGATAATCAAAGAAACTTGCTGTACCAGCTTTCTCACAAGCCATTAGTAATGCAGAAATATCATTTAAGGCTTCATGGGAGTATAAGAATTTTTGTGGGTGCCTAATTGTCTGGATAGCACAAATGGACGATATCCGCAATGACATTTTTCGACGTCACAAAACAAAATGGCCATGCTAGTGTGTGGGGACTATTGGGCAAGATAGTGTTTCCCTATGATAGTGTTTATAAATTCGAAAAAGGGCAAAGATGAGCTTATATAGTATATACTGTAATACAAATAAGCCTGGTTATGTCCGAATTTAAAATTTTCGGTCTGCTTTCCTTGTTGGAACATGTTTTGTATCATCACGGTACTTGTACTACTTCTTACCTTTATTATCTCGTGGTTCCATGTGTAGACAACATTCATTTCAAATACTGCATGCTAAAATACTTGAAGTCCCTGCACTAACACGGCCATTTTGTAAATTATGACATCAAATTTCATCATTGCGGATATCATTCATAGTAAACCAAAGCTGTATACCACCACAGGCAGAGTGTAGCAATGGATACATGCACATGTTGTGATAAATGTACACTTTTAACTATAATGCAAATATTGGATCAACTATTGGTTATCAACTTCTTTTGGTGGCATCAATATCGGATATCAGTACATGCCAAAAACCCATATCGGTACACTTCTAGTGGGCATCACGTGGTCACTGCCAATCATACACACCTCATGGTACAGAACATTGATTAGGATAATCCCTCTATTTGCTGCCAGAGGTATTAATACATAGATATTCCCATATATAATCTATGTATTAAAGCACTATTAGTGCGCATCATCAAGAGTATCAACAGATCAATCGTACTACCAATCTACACACTAGTACTATGGTCTCACATACCTTATGCTCAGACTCTGGATTTAGCCTTCTCGTAGTCATGGTAGTTCACAAGGATATGCACACTTCTGCAGCTTCCTCGCCTCATCCTACCTTGCACGTGATCCAAATACCTTGGAAACAAGTGTATTCTATTATTTTCAATTCATATCTCGATCTCTGCACTACTGGTATGCGGTGCTTACACAGTGAGCCGACAATCAAACACGTTAGTAGCTAAACCTAATTTGTATTAAGTTATGTGTATGTGTAACATATGGTTCTGGGGTGTGTGCGCTGAGGCTTTGAGACGTAAACCATGCAGACCATTTGCGTTTTTCATGTTCCTACAGAAAAGAAAAGTGGCCTGGAAAGTATTCGAGGCAGGCTTATCCTTAGTCTTCCAGGTGTTCCCCATTTCCAGAGACAGCAACCTGTAAAGTGTAATTGGGTGAGATTTGCTTATGCAAGTGTGAGATCCTTTTTCAAAGGAAATTTGATGCTTATTTGTCAATTGTCAGTTCTCAAGTTTTGGGTATTTTCGATCTTCTAACTCTAGTACCTTCCGTGTTGCCACGAATTGCAGCATGAGATACATAGCAAACCATATAACTGCGTGCGTGCGTGCGTGCGTGCGTGTGTGCGTACATAATGTTTGTAGGGTATATTTAGAGACTTCTTTTTGAGTGTCTGCAGCAGTTGTAGTTGTGTTGTACATATTTTGACGGTATATAATTTGTGCATATACAGTATCTTGCTGACACAGTATTTTTAATTTACCTACAGCTGTACTTTAGTTGTATAATGCATGGTGTCTACATTACAAACTTATTAATTGTCTAATCAGTCACTGTGTCTTTGTTACTATCATAAAGGTTGACATGCTTCATTTTTACATCATCTTTGCTTTACTGAGTTGTCAAGTCAGCAGTCAAACCAGCAGTGAGTGACATGTATTATCACTAGTACAAATGTATATAGTATACTTAGTTGATCTTGCATGTGAAATTCATAGTACCAAGAGATCATAGTTTTGTCTGATACATAATGGGCTCTCCGAGGTACATTATAGAATCACATGTTTAACAGATGAATATGTATGTAGACAAAAAATCACTTTACAATACCCATGACTGAATTAGGATCCACTAGTATATCTTCAGATGGTCATTGTTTCAATACTTCTTGTTTCTATGATTCCTAATTGAATTTTAATTAAAATTCCTAATTTTTCTTGTACTTGTTTCTTAAAGAGCTGCACCCAGAGTACCAAAGTTATGGTCTCTACTCTAAAAATGTAACTCACTACATATTACTAGTTACTTCTATACAATGTAGCACGTTACAGTTACTTCTATACAATGTAGCACATTACAGTTACTGTACATATTACTCGCAGAAAAATAATACTGAACTATACCCCACATATTACACATTACTTTGAGGGCTGAAACTAGTAATATTATTACATTCGTTACAAGCTATAAATTAATCCCAACCTTTAAATGCATGCTCTGAGCTTACAACTACAAGTGACACAAGTGAGACACATATTTCTCTGGTGTAGTTCAGCCTCAAAAGCATACTTTGTTGTAGAGTCTTGGTCTCAAAGGGCACTCCCATACACTATCGCTCTTTTTTCTTGCCTTTACAGCCTTATTCAGTGCTGTCAGGACCCAAAATGCAGCCAATCACGTACTGGATACAGCACGCATTAAAAAGAAGCAATGTGCAACAATTTCCGGATGTAATATATCCGTTATATATTACTTGTTACTTTGTCATGTAATGCGTTATATTACTTCGTTACAACATAAGTATATTATTACGTAATGTGTTACAAATGTAACTCTTAATCCCAAACTCTGCAGACTACATGTATATAATTGCAGTGTACAATTATCTATTTTTACTTTATACGTATATGTTAATGTGATTTTGTATATTTTGTAAACCAGTGGTCTGAAACATCAAGTTAGTAGTACCATCAAAATAATCCATTTCTGTTGTTATCAGTATACCAATTACAAAGTCATATAGGGGTTGACATGTAACACCAGATACTTACAGCATGGCTGCTTATACTTTGTGGCACTTATATAGTATGTACTCCCAGTGCTGTAATGAACGTACATAATTGATATCCACACAAAAACAGTCAAGCTGTGAAACAATGGTGCAGCCTGGGTGAAAAAAGTTGTGAAATCAAAGGTGGAGGCTAAGAAATGGCTGCAATGATGTTAATGCTAAAAAAAAATTAATAATGGCTGTGTGCATTGTTAAAATTTATTAGCATTAACATCATTGCAGCCATTTCTTGGCCGCCACCTTAGATTTCACAACTTTTTTCACCCAGGCTTTTTAAGGCTGCACCATTTTCTCACAGTTTGGCTGATTTTGTGTGGATTTTACTTCTTTTTGTACTTTATAAGGCCCCAAAACCAGCCTATGGCTGACTCTGAGATTTGTTTTTACTCACATTTCTTCTTTTCTATGTAGATACAATGATGATTATTGAACACAGACTTATAAGTGTGTTTCATTGCATAATTTAATTCAATATTTGATAATATTATTTTAATACTCTAATAGAGTGCACATTTTTTTTTGAGGACTTCTAATAGAACATGCATAGAATGTTCTAGAACAATCTAGTACTTCTATTGGTAGATATATGAAATTACAAACGTTTGATTATAAGCAGATTTAAACTAGAAATTTCATTTATAAAGGAGAAATTAAGTGAGGTGATCAGCCAAGGTAGCAGTGGTTCAGTGGTTAAGGATGCCGGTGTTTGGTATGGAGGTCCCTGGTTCAAACTCGGGTAGATTTTTTTTGACATTTTTTGTACACCTTTTTTTACCCCGTGGTGACTGGTTTTTGCTTTATTACTTTGTCGTTGTAACTCTGTTGCTATTCAAACTATCAAGAGGCACTGCTACAATGATCAGCCTATCTACACACCAATTTTCAAGTTATTCCTATACTCGGTTTACCCTGTAGCCATGACAGAAGTTTGATCTTTTTTACATGAATGAATGCTCATAACTCCTTCGATACTCCTCAGATTTACAGCAAACTTGCTACGTGAATCCACCTTTACACGCTCTTCATTTGTGCAAAAGATCGAGGCAATCAAAGTTACACATTTGCATTTTATAGCAATTTTTGCAAAGTGTGCAAAAATAAATCAAAGCCCCTGTAGCCCTGTACAATATAAGAAGAAAACACAAAGAAATTAAAACAAAACTTTAAACGCCCATATCTCGTAAATGGCTGTTGCGAATTTAATCAAATTTGCTGTGTGGCCTACCCTACCTGGCAGACAGCTATAATGCAAAAATGGTGTGCTTTGGAAAGAGGTCCATGGAGCTATGCACACGTGAAAAAGTCGTTTTCTTTCTTCCAATCAATATACTCACGGTGTGGTGCACCAGCTTTCTTGGTAGCACGACACACTACCATGTGTCTTGATTCCCTATTACTAAAAAACATCAAGACTAAACAAGGCTCAACCCAGAATATTAAGCTAGGGGGGCAAGTAGGCCACTTTGGATTCTAAGGGGGTCTGTCCCCCAGGAAAATTTTTGAAAATTTAGGTGTAAATATACTCAATTTTGACCGTAATGCCATTGAATATTGACCATTGAATATTGACCATTCAATTATACAACTTTGGGATCAATTAATCCTTTCCATTTCTCAAGGCTTTAGGTATAAACCTAGGGGGGCAATAGTTAACCCAGACACTGTGCCCCCCCTCCCCCCTCCCCTAGATTAACCCCTGCTAAAGTACATACAGATGCAGTTGTAATCTATAATACCTACATATTGACAGATGGTTAGTTGTGCATATTGCCAAACAACAGCACTTTATTCAAATATCTATACTGTAGTAGTGCAATTAAAAGTTACTAATTTAAAATGAAGTAGAGAAACAAGAACTATGAATAATGATAGCTATTACAACATAGCAAAAGTCCCTACTTTGAAAATGAACAGAGCCAAAGTACAGTAGGGATTTTCCCACATACTGTAGCTATGTTGTGATGGCTACCATCATTCATACGTATGTCTTGCTTCACTACCTTTTATCGCTGAAACCTTACTTCATTTTTGAATTAATAATTTTAGTTTGTTAACTTTTGTTATAGTATAGCTATGATATACATATTTGGCTGTATCTTTTTTGATCTAGAATGTTAAGGGCATGGTTGCACTACTTTGATCATTAATATAAGGGAACGGTTTCATGTTCTGATTGTTTAAGGACATAGTCATGCCATGCAATCATTTTTTAGGGCCATCAAAGATGTGGGGGTGATCCATGATATAATATAACTCAAAAACCTGCCACAATTTTTCCTCACAACGACATGATAGTATTGGTTGAGTAAAACCCAAGCTCAAAAGTGTCTTCAGATTGACCCGAAACATTTGCGTCAAGTTGCTACAGAATTAGAAAAAAAATTATTCAACAAAATTTTCTACTGCCTGCCTTCCTGCCTGACGTATTCAGTCAAGTGTAGTGGAAAAGTGGCTACAGCTACAGCCCTAATTTTTTCGCAGAAACGTTTCTAGTTCGCTTAAGAAAAACCTTTGGTATATTGATAAGCATACAATGCTTGCGCTATTGCTTTATCCTTCTTTACCATGGCCATCAGTCAAGGTTCTACTGCTGAGTGTTAATAGACTACAGTACGGCTTCCATACCAGTGTATATTGCATCAAACTATTTGAATACACGTGGTCGCCGGTTACACCAAAAACACATGTGTACGTGACTCGCTGTTGATATCGAACCAATGTCTTTTACAAACTTTTATGATACCACCAATACTTATTTTTTGTCTTTTGAATGATTTTTGTAATTGTTGTATATAATTTACGTACATGTGTGTTGTATTGTTTTTTTTGTATGTGTATTATTGTTCTGTCATTGTGTATGTTTGGATTGTACTGTGTGTATTTTGCTTGTACGTATATGTTTAATATGTATGTGCTTGTATGTATGTCCCTCCAATGAGGAAGAGCGGCTGTGTCGATCATTGTGAGGTTAAACTTACCAATCAATCAATCAATCAGAGAGAGCAACTCACGGCGAACTATATAGCAATGTGTAAGTCAATAATATAGTTTATTTAGTAACAATGTTAAACCGAGTCAGGTCATCCAGGTCCTGCTTTACAGATTATTCGGGTCTGACCCCACGTGCTAAATTAAATGTGGACATGTTACTACACATCATAGCGTAGCTCTGCTTCTTTTGTGAGCCACGCCCACTTATGTAAATCACAGTCTGTAGACATACGTATGGTAGCCACATCCATTCATCAGTGCGTAGGTATGCACGAATCCACGCCCACTTACATAAATTACTGTCTATAGACATATGGTAGCCACGCCCATTCATCAGTCCGTTGGTATGCAGGCTTATGTAGAGCCACACCCACTGATCAGTTGTTATTGTATGAGTCATAATCCAGTAAATAGTGCTGTAAGTAACTCAGCAGATATTTAGTGGCCATGAGCTTGCAAAAAAAACTTCACAAACAAGTATAAGAAAAAAATTGGAATTTTAAATTAGAGTAGGGACAGTGTATAATACTGCAATAAAAAGTACTGAAACAAGCTGGATCGGAGTAGTACGTAATGTCCAAATACTGTAAGACAATAAAAAGTGAATATCCCTACTGTGCATTGAGTGTAGCACAGTGGGGATATTCACTTCTTATTGTTTTACAGTATTTGGACATTACATACTACTCCGATCCAGCTTGTTTCAGTACTTTTTATTGCAACATTATACACTGTCCCTAATCTAATTTAAAATTCCACAATTTTTTCTTATACTTATAAATATACACATAGCTACTCCCTCTTACAGCAGTGTAAGTGCTTCACACAGTTTTGTGGGATCTAAATGCACTCCTCTACAGAAAATTATTTTCACAATGTGGTTGGGTATAGCCCATTACAACTGATTTATGATTATGGTAAAAACAGCTAGTTATCGGCTTCTACTGATTGCCAGATCCGATAATCGGTACAACTCTAGTGTATATATCAGCAAAACCCAATACAGTCATGGTATAAGTGGTATACATTACTTTAGACACTCTCACCTGATAAGTGAAAGAACTAATGAACACTCATCCCTGTTTCTTTTTATACAGCTGTACATGAGCATCTGATTCAGTATCTGATGATCAATAGTGATTTAATAGCATGAGCTAAAATCCTTCAGAACGTTATTAATTCATATATTATTATTCTTCTACACACAACATTATAAATTTGCAGGTTCGAGGCTGCCTAGATCCAGTCATGGATTTTTTCTCCTTTCTCCACCTTTTGAAACACACTTTCTGTAATAACTTTCAAGAGGCTGTAGGGCCAGGTGTCCTACAGACCTTCAGCACTTGTGCTGTAGAGCCTTAATAAATAATAAATAAATAAAAACTGTGATTGTGGGATCTAGTTATTCAATTTTACCACCATTATCATAGGCGTAGCAACCCAGGGAGCTGGAGCCCCCCTTACGATTTTCTGATTGTAAATTCAAAACGATCGAGATACTCTAATAGAGCAGTCAGTTACTCTAATAAAGCAGTCACAGTATTCAAAGAAGCAGTGTAGTAAACTATGAAGTTGTGAATAATGACTTGTATGCACTTTATCAGTGATAAAATCTATATTATTTAGTGGAGGGCAGCCAATCTTAGCAAGTGTTGACTTTTTTTTTTTTGCTCTTCAACACCAAACTAGAGCCCCTCTATCTAAAAATATCTTGTTATGCCTATGATTATTATACTACTTTAAGTCTAGGTACTATTTTTGTTATTTGGACAGCATTTAATACATAACAGAACATTGCATGGCCACCACTTCATGCCACAACAACAACAAACTATTGTACATGTGCACATGGTATTCAATGAATGTCTGCTTTCTGTACTTTACCCTTCCTTTTCTCTAGTTCAATTACATGGTCATCTTCTTCTTCTTATATTAGTCTAAACAGCTGTGTCAAAGGTTCTGGCATGTACTCAGGTAATTTGTTTATATTGTGTGGTAACCACAATAATAAACAGTGATGGTTGGAGCCCAAGCCCACTTGTCTGACTAGCAACTTTGAGTTGAGGTAAGTACGCAACCTAACAGCATTAGCTTTACTAGCTGTACTTGTATTGAAGTATGCACAAGTGTAACTTATAGGAACCTACAATCGAGTATCAGTTAACTATTGACAAAATACGGTTAAAAAATATCGGATATCAGTCTTTGCCAGGGAATTAGTACAACATTAATTTACAGCCTTAGCCCTTGAGCCGTTTCGGGTGTATATATCAGCAAAATCCCAGTAAAGAACCATTGGGGCTATGATGAATATAAACATATGTACGTACATATTATAGAGCTCCTTAGCAGTAACTAGTATTGAAGGAATCAATTTTTTATTATGAACCACGATAGTGGGTTCATAATAGGGATCGCCCATGTTTTTTTGCAAAAATCCTAATAGAACGCACACCTAAAAACCACCTTGAAAAGCATCCTTCAACTCAAAACAACCCTCTGGTGGTTCTTTGCAATGAGTATAGCTCCACTAGTAAGTATCAAGTGAAAAGAAAACAGTATGTGTATTTCAGACAACACTGAAATTTGCCAGTTTGTTCATATTATTATTATCTAATCAAAAACAGCCAAGCTGTAAAAAAAGGGTGCGGCCCCCAAAAAGGCCATGGTGAAAAAAGACGTGAAATCCAAGGTGGCGGCCAAGAAATGGCTGTGATGGTAGGTTAATGGTAATAACGACAATTCAGGTGAATTTGGTGCCAAGACCAAGCGGCACAAAATTCACCTGAATTGTCGTTATTAAAATTTTTACCATTAACCTACCATCACAGCCATTTCTTGGCCGCCACCTTGGATTTCACATCTTTTTTCACCATGGCCTTTTTGGGGGCCGCATCCTTTTTTACAGCTTGGCTGTTTTTGATTAGATATCACTTCTTTTTGTATTTGTATACTGCAAAGCCGGCCAATGGCTAGCTTTGGGGTTTTTTTAACCCATGTGTTTTTTTCTTTACCACAGGAAGAAGAAAAGAACTTACAGAAGATTTTTAATACTTCAATTATTTTTGATTTTATTATTAATTATACAAATTTTATACATATATTTATTACATGCCCATTATTCCCCACAGGATATTATTTTGCAGCTGATCTCTCTACTGGGTGACTTGAAATGTAGCTGAACTATCTATAAGGTGACCTCTTCTAGCTGATCTCTCTACAGGGTGATTTGTTTCTAGATGAACTCTCTACAAGTGATTTGTTTGCAGCTGAACTCTCTACATGATGTAGCTGAACTCTCTACAAGGTGACCTCTTCTAGCTGATCTCTCTACAAGGTGATTTGTTTCTAGCTGTGTAAACTCTCTACAGGCGATATGTTTGCAGCTGAACTGTCTACATGGTGGTTTCTTTGTACCTGAACTCTCTACAAGGTGACTTGTTTCTAGCTGATCCCTCTACAAGGTGACTTCCTCTAGCTGATCTCTCTACAGGTTGATTTGTTTGTAGCTGAACTCTCTACAGGGTGGTTTGTTTGTAGCTGAACTCTCTACAGGATGGTTTCTTTGTTACTGAACTTTCTACAAGGCAACTTTTTTCTAGCTGATCTCTCTACAAGGTGACTTCCTCTGGCTGATCTCTCTATAGGGTGATCTTTTCATAGCTGAACTCTCTACAGGTTAATTTGTTTGTAGCTGAAATCTCTTGTTTTAAACTGATCTCACTGTAGCATAACTTATTTGTAGCTGAACTCTACAGAGTGATTTTTTTTTGTAGCTGAACTGTATATAGGGTGATTTGTTTGTACCTGAACTTTCTACAGGATGATTTGTTTATAGCTGAATGCTCTGCAGGGTGATTTGTTTGTAGTTGATCTCTCTACAGGGTTTCTTTGCAGCTGAGTTCTCTACAGGGTGACTTCTTCTAGCTGAACTCTCTCTTGTTTCTAGCTGATCTCTCTACAGAGTAACTTGTTTGTATAGCTGAACTCTTTACAGAGTAGTATTTTGGTTGCTGAACTCTCTACACGGCGACTTGTTTGTAGCAAAATTCTTTACAGAGTGACTTGTTGGTAGCTGAATTCTCTACAGAGTGACTTACTTGTAGCTGAATTCTCTACAGAGTGACTTACTTGTAGCTGAACACTGTATAAACTATAAAGTGATTTGTTTGTAGCTGAACTCTTTACAGGGTGGTTTGTTTGTAGCTGAACTCTCTACAGGATGGTTTCTTTGTTACTGAACTTTCTACAAGGCAACTTTTTTCTAGCTGATCTCTCTACAAGGTGACTTCCTCTGGCTGATCTCTCTATAGGGTGATCTTTTCATAGCTGAACTCTCTACAGGTTAATTTGTTTGTAGCTGAAATCTCTTGTTTTAAACCGATCTCACTGTAGCATAACTTATTTGTAGCTGAACTCTCTACAGAGTGATTTTTTTTTTGTAGCTGAACTGTATATAGGGTGATTTGTTTGTACCTGAACTTTCTACAGGATGATTTGTTTATAGCTGAATGCTCTGCAGGGTGATTTGTTTGTAGTTGATCTCTCTACAGGGTTTCTTTGCAGCTGAGTTCTCTACAGGGTGACTTCTTCTAGCTGAACTCTCTCTTGTTTCTAGCTGATCTCTCTACAGAGTAACTTGTTTGTATAGCTGAACTCTTTACAGAGTAGTATTTTGGTTGCTGAACTCTCTACACGGCGACTTGTTTGTAGCAAAATTCTTTACAGAGTGACTTGTTGGTAGCTGAATTCTCTACAGAGTGACTTACTTGTAGCTGAATTCTCTACAGAGTGACTTACTTGTAGCTGAACACTGTATAAACTATAAAGTGACTTGTCTGTAGCTGAACTCTCTTCAGGGTTACTTGTTTGCAGGTGATCTCTATAGGGTAACTTGTTTGTATAGATGAACTCTTGACAGGGTAGTTTCTTTGTAGCTGAACTCTCTCCACAGTGACTTGTTTGTAGCTGAATTCTCTAGAGAGTGTAGCCGAACTCTCTACAGGGTGCATGACTTGTTTATAGCTGAACTCTCTTCAGTGTGACTTGTAATGTTCTGAATCACTACAGCGATATATTTGTAGCTGAACTCTCTATAGGGTGACTTGCTTCTTGCTGAACTGTCTATAAGATTAACTGTTTGCAGCTGAACTCCCTACAGAATAACTTGTAATGTAATGGAATTCTATAATGGAGTAAATAAATTAACTGAATGCTCTATTAGGGTGACTGTTCTATTAGAGTATCTCGATCTCACATTTGTTACACGGAGTTGGCTTTCGAATCATAACTCAGTGGTTTGTAATCCAATTCTTCTATACTACTGCAAGGACTTTCAATGAAGATTATTCCAGCTATACACCGATTTTCAGCTCATTGCTCTAAGCGGTTTGCCTAGTAGGCGTGTAAACTAATACTTTTTTATTCCTAAAAATCGATCGCGTAATTATGACACAGGTTGGGTTTTGTGTCATATCTCGGTGGTCTTTATCTCGATTCCTTTCAAACCACCAAAAGGCACTCCTACGATGGTTACTCCATCTACATAGCAATTTTCAACTCATTCCATGAAGAGGTTTACCCTGTAGGCGTGACAACAAATCGATCTTGTTTTACGCGAATAATCGGTCATAACTCCTAAATCATTGATCGGAATTGCACCAAATTTGATGCTAGGATTCGCCTTTGGACTCCCCTTCTGTGTGCCAAATTTCAAGGCGATCGGAGTGCGCGTTTGCGTTTGCGTTTTATAGCAATTTTTGCAAGTGTGCGAAAAGACGAAGAAGAAGAAGAAAAAAAACGAAACTTTGGCCACTCGTATCTCGGAAATGGCTTGAGTGATTTCCTTCAAATTTGGAATGTAGACTTCCCTAGCTGGCGGGCAACTCTGTAGCAAATTTGGTTCCAATCGGATAAGGTATCACCGAGATACAAATGTGTGAAAATGACGTTTTCTTTCTTCCTGTCAATATACTCACGGTGTGGCGCGCCGGCTTCTTGGGCCGCACGACACACTATCGTATGTCTTGATTCTTCTTCTTATTATTCATAATATTATTATTCTTTCACAGGCATAGCGAAGTTTACCCTGGGATAAAAAGTAGCAAGGCTTGTTAAATGGATCATTGTGTGTGTCCATGGCCTATTTTTGATTTCGTTTTCGGATGGAAACAGCCCAAACCTGGCCGTTTCTTCTTGCCAAAATGCCATTACGCTCGAGAAGCCATACAAGATCACGCTCAGAGTTAAGTTTTTTGGTGTGCGCTACTTGTGGCTAATAGAATCTGTCTTTATTAAACTCAGTATAGGCCAGGAAGCTTAATCTGGGCTGATGACTTTGTTGCAAGGTGGTTTTTTTCGCTCCGTAATTATTGTACGTGGGTGGGTTATCCAGATTAATACTCTAATAGAGCAGTCACTTAAATACTCTAATAATGCAGTCAAGTGTATAACTACAATCCTTGCACTAAATTTGACAGCTATATTAAAGGCACCAGTAATGTAAATTGTAGCTTATATTAGGAGACTCTCAGTCTGTATGCACATTGCAATTTGATCAGTTTCATGTGTGTACTGAAATGTTAACAGTGTTACTATGCAGAATGCAAAATTACACTATTCACAACAGTCTTTATTATCAATAAAAGAAATCTCATAATCCATTACTGGATTAATTAAAAAGTACACAAACTAGATGAATTAAAAATTGGAAATTTTAAAATGGGAATAGGGATCGCTGAAAAAATCCACAAAACAAGAAGGGATTGCTGGGGTGGTAATGTAAACCATAAATCCCTACTCACTTCAGAATGACAGAGCATGTAACTAAAGATTTATGACAGAGAGTCAAAATAGGGATTTGTGGTTTACATTACCACCCCAGCGATCCCTTCTTCTTTTGTGGCTTTTTTCAGCGATCCCTATTCCCATTTTAAAATTTCCAATTTTTAATTCATCTTGATAGTACATATTGTAGTTAGTTAAATATTTGATAATACGGCAGGTACTGTATACACTTCAAGTACCATTAGAATGGTGAATTTGCAATAATCGTGACCTATCATAAGTACGTAGCAGCTATAAAATCTTCCTTATAGCTAAACCAATAAATCGTGTTGGACAATAGCTATAGTCTGTTCGCATTCACCTGAGCCCTCTTTCTTGTTAATAACTCTTGTTATGTGGACCAGCTGCCCAAACATTTAGTAGAGCTGTCAAGCCCTTTAAATGCCAGAAACGTTAATCAATAAAGCGCTTTGATATGGGCAAGAACAAGTTAGTTATGAAGTTTTAAAAATATCCCATACATTTAGTATGGACGATTCAGGAGCGCAAACATGTTTACAACATGAAAACATGCTTGTTCCTGTACAAAACCATTGGGAATGAACACATGTTCACCTCTTTAATATTACTATATTTGGGGGGGCTCAGGTGAATGCGTACTGACTATAGCATGAAACACACTGTGGCAGTACCTCAGTATGTATGTAACTACATAAGTTTCATGCATGTGTTCATAATTACCTAATAGCATACACCTAGCCAAATTCAAAGTACACATTCTTTTGTTACAGTAGTGTTTAGTGTTTCCTTGGTACATTGTGACATACACCTGCATCAGTGTACATGTTCTTCACATTTTTAAGTGTACATGTATGCAATAATGTCTAAGTCTTTCCTTTTCACCTTTTATTTCAGTAAACATTACACAACCTGCCACTGGCGCGGTTAGAGTATGTCAAGGAGACAGTGTAACCTTAAGATGTGGAGCAATCTTCAATAATATACCACAAATTGCTTCATGGAATAGAAATAATATGCTTGTTAGTGCTCAAAACAACACACTTAATCACTTCATCCAGTTCAATTCAGATGGTCAAGGACTAACAGATCTCATCATCACTGATTTTGGACTAGAAGACAACAACACTCTATACACATGTCTTCATAGTAGTATTGCTAATAATGACAGTGTCTTACTTGTTGTGGAAGGTATGTACGTAAGTCAGTGTACATAAATGAGTTTACAATTTTGTGTACATGATGACTAACATTTGACATAATTATACTGTAATTGTGTGTTTAAAAATTTGATGCATATGTCTAAATGAGGAGCCATAAATGTTGTAAGGTGCAGCAATTATGGGCTCCTATAATGAAGTTGCATTGTAATAATCACTTTTTAATGCACAGAACATGAAACCATATATGCATGCATGAGGTCTGGTTATACAGTAGTTTCAGTTATTACTGCAATACACTTGTCTTATCTGGCTGGCAGACAAAGCATTATCATGTGGTGTCTTCATCATTTCCGTATATTTTTTGCAATACATTAGTCCCCAGCAAGGTGAAATACTCAAATTACATTGGCTACTTAAAAGTATCTTAATCCTGTTGATCCCTTGTTTATGTCTCAATAGATCCCTGTCTCTGGGACGATACAAAACACGAGAATTACGCCGCTGTAATATTGGAAACTCATGGGCATTTATCTGGATAGCAAGTTCCCGTTACAAGGTACAGGGAGGTGTATTGGGCTTCAGTGTTTATGAACACTACATTTCTCATGTCACAAGCAGCTGTGAAAGTGCAACAAGCAGCAGCGAAGGTACTGTACAACAATGAGCTGTGGTCTAAATTAGTTGTGCAGTGGTAGTACCATAGCCAGTGAGGTCCAACTGAGGTGTAGTTTTTGCTAATTGAAATCAGTTAGACATCGAAACACAGGGTTCCACGGAATTTGGAAACCCTCAGGCCCTGTAGTAGCACCCTCACTTCGCTCATGCATCACAACCGAGGGCCTTTCGGGTTTCTAGATTCCATAGAACCCTGTGTTTTGATGTCTAACTATTATGTAAATACTGCCAGATCTGAAATATATATGCATACTGTACTTGAACTGAACTGTGACACAGCAGTATATATTCCTTTTTCTGCTTAAAATGTCTTACAAATTAAAAGCCCAAAATGTTAAGATGCTGTACTACTATATTGCCAATCTACCATGTACCGTCTCTAATTTTGTTAATTTACATCATTAAAATACATCTCTTTCACATGCATGCATTGATACAACTGTGCACATTCAGATTTGCTAACAACAAATCTATCCATGGCATCCCAAAGTAACTATGTCCTATGACTTCTGTGAACAAAACTGTGTTTTACATGAAGCTGTAAAATCAACACAGTACTGTTACCCACTTGATGAATAAAACATGTTATAGTTGAGACATTGAACTTCTGTTTAGTGTAAATCTGAGCTAAATCCTCTGAAGCATGTGCATATTATGGCATGGTTACAAAACACTGTAATTTAAACACTAAAATTGATTCTCCTCCTATACTTAATTGTGAAACTCCCCAAAAATTCTTATAGTGGCTTGTCATAGGTAGATCTGAGGGGGAGCCAAGGGGAGCTTTGCACCCCCTGGCCCTTTTCTTGGCCCCTCTTGGACCTACAGGACCATTGAGTGAAGACACGAGGCAAACAGTTGAGTTTGAATTTCTGTGCCAAAATCAAGATACTCTAGTAGATCAGTCACTACTCTAATAGAACACTCGCAATTCTACTTTAGTACCTACAGGTAGAAAAAAGAACAGACCTGGCCAAAGGCGACTTGTATTGTTGTATATATATATTATGCTTTTGTGTGTTACTTCAATGATACATACGTAATATAAGTTTGAGAATTCATAAAATAACAGAATTTCAATAACTAAGAAATTAACCTCTAATTGTAGAAAAACATTGATATATGGTTTTTAATTTTAAATTCAATTAGGAGCCATGAGGTTGCTACTTAATCTGTAACTATAGACTAAATTAGTATATCTGTGTATCAATCTGCAATTCTGCATACATATCTATCTAATGTATCTATATATACACAAACATATTATTTGATGATTAGCTATACTGTATATACATACATTTGGTGTGATGTTATTTTAGCAAAATTCATACATGCATTCAACATCAAGTGTTTTGCACAGAATTTATTGGAAACCTGATATTTGTTTCTGCACACTACTCCTAGTAACTAACGAGACCACCATAATTCGAGGCAATATGGTATTTCAGCGTAAACACGTACATCTCCTGAATTTTGCTGTATAGGCAGTCCACCACCTCCAGGAGACATCACAATTAATGAAAGTTGTTTGAGTATTATTGCATTATGGAATCCTGTCACTAGTGACCCAGTATGTGGACCAGTGTCATATGATGTGGCAATATCACCATCTGATGGAGTAGTGATGAGGAGAATAGCTGGCACTACCTACAGTTTTACTGAACTAACACCTTATACTGTCTATTCTATCACTGTGGCTGGTAGAAATGAAGCTGGTGTGGGAGTGTTAGTTAGAGTGATAGTGAATGCTCCAACTATAGCAAATGTTCTCCCTCATGGTAAATATGCATGTATGTAGTACAGTGTATGTATGTACAGTACGTACTGAGTACATCTGAACATGTAAGTATATGTGACCTTTTCCAGTAACCACTGCATAGTTCACATTGACTGTAAGACAGTTTGTAAGAATCATGATTGAAGTATTTGTAATGCTTAATGATGCATATATGTGACTGGGCCTGCAAAAACAGGGCATGTGGGCACATAAAATTTGCCTACTTTTAAAATTTTTCATAACCCATAACTTTTGATGACAAGTTGGTATTGCCATGCAATTTTCAGCACTTATTAAATAAATTACTTGGCTTTATAATGAAGGTTACAGAATACAGATATTCCATATCTGTTACTGTATGTGATGGGGTGTAGTTTGTGTCCACATGCCCTGTTTTCACAGGCTCGGTCACATATGTACTCATCAGTTTTTTTTTCACTCAACACACATTGCAGCAATTCGTAGTGTGGCAGGTAGAGAGTGATCATAATGTAGCAACAGAAAATCAAAGAGGAAGGTGATTACAACCTTTCATATGCTGCCATGCGCACTGAAAGTGTAACTATTGGATCCACTTATAATTATTCATGCATACAGTGTCTGGACATTTCTATCTCACTGGGTCATGCAGTCCTGGAGGATTTCAAGGCTGCAGAGCACTCCCCACACTTCATTCAAGTCAACCCAAGAGAAAGCAGACTTGGCAGCACTGGAGTCCATGAATGGATAATGCATGACTGTAACTACTTGTAGGTGTGCACCATGTGGGTTAAACCACAACAGTCACATACACATGCAGTAGCACTGTAGTATATTTAAACTGAGCTGATACCAAATCAACACGATTTGCATGTTCACGTGTACAGTGGCATTCCTGCTGGATCTTCCACATAACTCTTATTGTATTGTTCATACAGCACACTCCTGCTACTGTATGGAAAATATGTACTTAGATCCTCCCACACAGGGGTTTAAACACAGATTTATAGCTGGTAGCAACTGTAGACAAAGGTAGATTTAAAAGGGGTGCTTGAAGTGCTAAAGTGCCCTGTCCAAAATTATTACTGAACTAGGAAGCTAGTAGAAGTTACACATGTAATTCAACTATAAGTATAGATGGAGGTGTATCATGTTTCTGTGCTTACTGTATTATTTACATGTATAATACATACCTCTATAATAAAATTATTTAATGCTCTTCACAGTGAGCAACTTGAGAAACACAAGAGCAACTAATGACACAATCACTGTGAGGTGGGATGATAATGCTGGTATTTGTAGTGGACTTGTAACATACTTTATTACCATATCAAATGCTGGTGGAACTGCACTTGCTTCTGTTGCTATCAGGAATTTTCTACAATTCACCTTCACAGATTTGATGAACAATACATCATATGCTGTTACTGTGTTAGGTGCTAATGAATTTGGTAATGGAACAATTGAAATGATAAATGTGACTACAGGAGTAGTACCACAAGATAGTGAAGGTATACACTTATACAATAAACCAAGTTTGTGACTGAAACATATAGTGAGTGTACATGTGTATTGGTAGAAAGCTGCATTGAAACTAATGGTTAAACAAATCAGGCTATAACTGGAGGGATCATTTAAGGAAACAAGTATCATCTTAAAAAATAAGGTGCTTTTAGGTGATTAAAAGGGACTGTGAGACATGCTGAATTGCTGCACTTCTGATTTGATTTGCACTCTAAAATGTTGTTTAATCAATGACATTCCTAAGCAAGCTTATTGAAGAAATGACACACATAACCTTCAAACATATCTAATGAAAGCAATCGGTCAGTACATGTACCAAGACTATAGGGAATATCTAACACAGTACAGACTTCTACAAGCAATTCTCTCTGCAACACTCCATATTTAGCAGTATAGATGAAGATTGTTTCAATCACATTTCCTTTCCTAGTTCTGCCAGTATGTACATGTTAAAACATCTGATGGAATGTCATTGACTTATTTGTGGAGGCCCTGTATATATAAAAACCCAGGTAACTTATTCATCACCAATATATAAGAGGCCAGTGCTCAAAGCCTAAGTTAGTGAATGACCTTTACAGTAGTTCTCCTACACTTATCCCATTCTGAAGTCACCATTCTTGTTGTTTCAGTGTTTTGTATTAGGGCTGAAACAAATACTCAAGTGCTCATTAAGGATTTTGATAATCGAATAGTAAAATTGGTACACGAGTACTCGTTAAGATCACATGACCCAGCTCACATGATGCATTTACCATCAGGGAGTGACACAATGAAGGCTATAGACTTTGATTGGCATAATTTCTTGTTGGGAACACTAACATCAGTACTTTAATACAGTGTGTGTATCACTGTTGTTACTTAAAAAAAGTTGTTAACTGCTCAAAGTCAGTACATAAAACATGTCACGTGGTATGACTACCAGTAGCTAGTATTCATGGGTACTCTATCGTTAACTCTAGAGAGTACTCGGATACTAAAAAAAATCATGATCATTTCAGCCCTTATTTTGTTTGTTGCCTTCTGTCTTTCATTTAGTCTTCATTTTGCTTGAAATAATTGCTTTCATGGATGCAGAAAGACACCAATACACATTTTCGCAAAACAAAAGCAGATGCATGTGAACAGCTATTGTGCAGCACACAGTTGCAGTTAAATTTGTAGAAAATTTTTAATATAGTTATACTCCCACAACTGGCTAAAGCCAGCTGTGAACACACACTTGGTTTCCTGAAATTGGTTTGGCTAAACCATGTGTTTGCATGTTGTTATGTCTGTCCAACACTCATGTGAGCAAACATGTAAGCTTTGAACTACAGAAATTACATATAGGTTATTGTTTTCTGTTTTCATCATGTTTACTTGAAAGGGGTGTGGCCATCACTGAAGGGGCTAATCTAAGGCACACTGTATAACGGTCTAGATCTTGTACACTGCCAGGAATGGCTGGTGTAACCCCTTTGTACACTATCAAAAGTTAAGAGCAACCATGAGCTTATCTAGAGAAATTACATATGAAAACACCATCGACAGAATTTTGAAGGTGCTTTCTGTTATGGTTTAAAGTTGTTTGTTCAAGTCACGCTTCCTTAGCAATGCATAGCAACATAATTAATGAATTACGAAATACGTTTAATATTAATGTACTGCACATATTGTTACAAAACAAAGGGATGAACAAATTAATAATTCACTTTTTACTGGTGGTTTATAGACAACTTGTTTGTGAGCAGCTGTATAGCTAATCTGCGTGTTAATCATACCCTTAGAGGGCATGGTCTTTACCCCTCAGTCATAGTTAACCATAGTCTAGCTATCTATATCAGATGCTGAAGTGTTAGTTTTTAACGTTATAAAAACAATTGCCCAGCACTATTATAATAACTGATCTGTTCATACAGGTGCTAGTGAACCATCAGATGATGATGATGATGATGACCTCTCAACAGGAGCAGCAGTTGCTATCACTGCATCAGTAACATTTATTATCACACTTGTTGTTACTGCACTGATCAGTGTCATCATTACCAGAATGTATTATAAACATCAATATGAGCATAAAGAAAAAAGTGACAATAGTAATAATGATACTCAAGGAAACAGTCAGTTTGTTCTAAAGGGTCGAGATGTAAAAATCGATACTAATCCATCTTATGCTCTTATAGACAAGGACACTATCAAAATGGATACTAACCCAGCTTATGCTGTTACTAAGTGACTCATGCTATAATGTACTACTGTACAATCCATGGTCAGTTCTATTGTTTGTATGATTGTCCAAGTTGATGTACCACTGTCCACATTTTAACTGATAATTGAAAAAGCAAACAAGTCATGATCACAAAATTATAAGTACAACTTACAAGTGTACACGTATGGTTACCAGGTGACTCATGGTCAGTATATGTACTGATTGTACTCTGTTGATTGATATTATATCATGCAATTGCTTTCTTGATAATCATTGCAGCCAGTTGTATAATATACACTATGTAATACTACTGTCAAAACTTTCTAAGAGCTACTACTTTAAAAAGCTATATGTGCTGGCAAAAGCATTGAGCAAAATGCTAGGAAAGTATTAAATTACAAATACTCACAGCATTCTCTTTCAACCATTACACATGCGTTTCAGGTCTACCTAGGTGAACTACTGATTAGTGACTACCATGTAGTAGTAGTAGTAGTAGTAGTAGTAGCAGCAGCAGCAGCAGCAGCAGCAGCAGCAGCAGCAGCAGCAGCAGCAGCAGCAGCACACTTGAATCAGTAGGATCACTGAACAGAGTGCCTTTGAGTTACCAGTAAAATAACAGCCACTCTTTTAATAACTAAAATGGTAACTCCAGTTTCTTTGCCAGCACCTGCAAGAAATGATTTTAGTACAGGCCACTGTGACACCAGTTGTGATTCCAAAATGTCAAATGTGCCAAGTTTCAGGCACAACTTCTGGAGACTACCTAAAAAGACTACACCAATACTGAGTATTAGATGATAATATGGCAACTACTCTAATAGAACAATCACTAAAAGCATTGTATGATTGTACATATAGTTCAGATAACTATCAAGACACACGGTAGTGTGTCGTGCGGCCCAAGAAGCCGGCGCGCCACACCGTGAGTATATTGACAGGAAGAACGAAAACGTCATTTTCACACCTTTGTATCTCGGTGATCACTTATCTGATTGGAACCAAATTTGCTACACAGTTGCCCGTCAGCCAAGGGAGTCTACATTCCAAATTTGAAGGACATCGCTCCAGCCATTTCCGAGATACGAGCTGCCACAGTTTCGTTTTTTTTTCTTCGTTTTTTTTTTCTTCTTCTTGAACTAGGGTTTCCACCGTGAAAAGTCGAAGTCACCATTTCTTAGCAGTCACTGTGCAAGATTGTTGATAAACAAAAGACAAATACGAATTCACGAAAAAACCTGGAGTAAAACGGTTCATAGCTACACAACGAGGCCTAATATTTTAGTTGTAAAGTGATGAAATATGGTCACGTGCGTTCTTTGTTTACATGACAATGAATGAGCTGTAGTAAGCTTGTCAAGCCAGCAGTACGTCATATATGCCTCTATAATAGTTCATAAGAATGTGTGTATGTTTACATGACGTACCTTTGACTTCACAAGCTTACTATAGCTCATTCATTGCCATTAAAACAAAGAACGCACGTGACCATATTTCGTCACTTTACGACTGAAAATGTTAGGCTTCGTTGCATAACTATGAACCGTTTTACTCCCGGTTTTTTCGTGAATTCGTACTTGTCTTTCATTTATCAACAATCGTGCACAGTGATTACTAAGAAATGGTGACTTTGACTTTTCACGCTGGAAACCCTAAAATTACTTCTTCTTCTTCGTCTTTTCGCACACTTGCAAAAATTGCTATAACAAGCAAACGCGTACTCCGATCGCCTTGAAATTTGGCACACAGAAAGGGAGTCCAAAGGCGAATCCTAGCATCAACTTTGGTACAAATCCGATGACTGGTTCAGGAGTTATGACCGATTATTCGCGTAAAACAAGATCGATTTGTTGTCACGCCTACAGGGTAAACCGCTTCATGGAATGAGTTGAAAATTGCTATGTAGATGGAGTAACCATTGTAGGAGTGCCTTTTGGTGGTTTGAAAGGAATCGAGATAAAGACCACGGAGATATGACACAAAACCCAACCTGTGTCACAATTACGCGATCGATTTTTATGAATAAAAAAGTATTAGTTTTCACGCCTACTAGGCAAACCGCTTAGAGCAATGAGCTGAAAATCGGTGTATAGCTGGAATAATCTTCATAGAAAGTCCTTGCAGTAGTACAGAAGAATCGGATTACAAACCACTGAGTTATGATTCGAAAGCCAACTCCGTGTAGCAAATGCGAGATCGAGATACTCTAATAGAACAGTCACCCTAATAGAGCATTCGGCTAATTTATTTACTCCATTATAGAATTTTATTACATCACAAGTTATTCTGTAGGGAGTTCAGCTGCAAACAGTTAATCTTATAGACAGTTCAGCAAGAAGACAGTCACCATGTGGAGAGTTAAGCAAATATACCACTATAGAGATTCAGAACATTACAAGTCACACTGAAGAAAGTTCAGCTATAAACAAGTCATGCACTGTGTAGAGAATTCAGCTACAATTAAGTCACTCTCTAGAGAATTCAGTTACACAGAATTCTGCTACACACAAGTCACTGTGGAGAGAGTTCAGCTACAAACAAATTACCCTTTAGAGTGATCAGCTACAAACAAAACACTTTGCAGGGTGTTCAACTGCAACAAATCAATTACTTTTAGAGCGATCAGCAATGAACAAATCAACACAAATCTACCTGTAGAGAGATCAGCTAGAAACAAATCACCCTGAAGAGAGTTCAGCTACAAAAAATCACCCTGTAGAGACATCAGCTAGAAACTAGACACAATGTAAGGAGTTCAGCTACAAGCAATCACCCTGTAGAGAGTTCAGCTAAAACAAATCAACCTGCAGAGAGATCAGCTACAAACAGATCACCTTATAGAGAGTTCAGCTACAAACAGATTACCTGTAGAGAGATCGGCTACAAACAAATCAACCTTCAGAGAGATCATCTATATACACACAAATCAACTTGTAGAGAGATCAGCTACAAACAAATCACCCTGTAGAGAGATCAGCTAGAAACTACACACAATGTAAGGAGTTCAGCTACAAACAAATCACCCTGTAGAGAGATCAGCTACACACTAGACACAAAGTAAGGAGTTCAGCTACAAGCAAATTACCCTGTAGAGAGTTCATCTACAAACAAATCAACCTGTAGAGCAATCAGCTAGAAACAAATCACCCTGAAGAGAGGTCAGCTACAAAAAATCACCCTGTAGAGAGATCAGCTAGAAACAAATCACCTTGAAGAGAGGTCAGCTACAAAAAAATCACCCTGTAGAGAGATCAGCTACAAACAAATTGCCCTGTAGAGAGATCGGCTACAAACAAATCAACCTGCAGAGAGATCAGCTACACACAAATCAACTTGTAGAGAGTTCAGCTACAAACAAATTACCCTGTAGGGAGATCGGCTACAAACAAATCAGCCTGTAGAGAGTTCAGCTAAAACAAATCAACCTGCAGAGAGATCAACTACAAACAAATCACCTTATAGAGAGTTCAGCTACAAACAAATCTTCCTGTAGAGAGATCAGCTAGAAGAAGTTACCTTGTAGAGAGTTCAGCTTCAAACAAATCACCCTGTAGAAAGATCAGCTAGAAGAGGTCACCTTGTAGAGAGTTCAGTTACAAAAAAACCACCATGTAGAGAGCTCAGCTACAAACTAGTGACCTTGTAGAGACATCAGCTAGAAGAAGTTACCTTGTAGAGAGTTCAGCTACAAAGAAACCATTCTTTAAAGAGCTCAGCTGCAAACAAACCACCTGTACAGAATTCAGCTACAAATAAATCACCCTGTAGAAAGATGAGCTAGAAAAAGTTACCTTGTAGAGAGTTCAGTTACAAAGAAACCACCATGTAGAGAATTCAGCTACAAACTAGTGACCCTGTAAAGACATCAGCTAGAGGAAGTTACCTTGAGAGAGTTCAACTACAAAGAAACCATCATGTAGAGAGTTCAGCTACAAACAAATCTACCTGTAGAGAGATCAGCTAGAAGAAGTTACCTTGTAGAGAGTTCAGCTTCAAACAAATCACCCTGTAGAAAGATCAGCTAGAAGAGGTCACCTTGTAGAGAGTTCAGTTACAAAAAAACCACCATGTAGAGAGCTCAACTACAAACTAGTGACATTGTAGAGACATCAGCTAGAAGAAGTTTCCTTGTAGAGAGTTCAGCTACAAAGAAACCATTCTTTAAAGAGCTCAGCTGCAAACAAACCACCTGTACAGAATTCAGCTACAAATAAATCACCCTGTAGAAAGATGAGCTAGAAAAAGTTACCTTGTAGAGAGTTCAGTTACAAAGAAACCACCATGTAGAGAATTCAGCTACAAACTAGTGACCCTGTAAAGACATCAGCTAGAAGAAGTTACCTTGAGAGAGTTCAGCTACAAAGAAACCATTATTTAAAGAGCTCAGCTGCAAACAAATCACCTATACAAAATTCAGCTACAAACAAATCACCATGTAGAGAGATCAGCTAGAAGAAGTTAACTTGTAGAGAGTTCAGCTACAAAGAAACCATCATTTAGAGAGTTCAGCTTCAAACAAATCACCTGTAGAGAGTTCAGCTACAAAAAATCTCCCTGTAGAGAGATCAGCTAGAAGAAGTTACCTTGTAGATCGTTCAGCTACAAACAAATCACCCTGTAGAGAGATCAGCTAGAAGAAGTTACCTTGTAGAGAGTTCAGCAACAAAGAAACCACCATGTAGAGAGTTCAGCTGCAAAGAAATCACCCTGTATAAAATTCTGCCACGAACAAATTGCCCTGTAGAAAGATCAGTTAGAAGAAGTTACCTTGTAGATAGTTCAGCTACAAACAAATCACCATGTAGAGAGATCAGCTAGAAGAAGTTAACTTGTAGAGAGTTCAGCTACAAAGAAACCATCATTTAGAGAGTTCAGCTTCAAACAAATCACCTGTAGATAGTTCAGCTACAAACAAATCTCCCTGTAGAGAGATCAGCTAGAAGAAGTTACCTTGTAGATCGTTCAGCTACGAACAAGTCACCCTGTAGAGAGATCAGCTAGAAGAAGCTACCTTGTAGAGAGTTCAGCTACAAAGAAAACACCATGTAGAGAGTTCAGCTGCAAAGAAATCACCCTGTAGAAAATTCTGCCAGAAACAAATTGCCCCGTAGAAAGATCAGTTAGAAGAAGTTATCTTGTAGAGAGTTCAGCTACAAAGAAACCATTCTGTAAAGAGCTCAGCTGCAAACAAATCACCTGTACAGAATTCAGCTACAAACAAATCACCCTGCAGAGAGATCAGCTAGAAGAAGTTAACTTGTAGAGGGTTCAGCTACAAAGAAACCATCATTTAGAAAGTTCAGTTACAAACAAATCTCCCTGTAGAGAGATCAGCTAGAAGAAGTTACCTTGTAGAGAGTGAAGCTACAAACAAATCACCCTATTGAAAGATCAGCTAGAAGAAGTCACCTTGTAGAAAGTTCTGTTACAAAGAAACCACCATGTAGAGAGTTCAGCTACAAACTAGCTACCTTGTAGAGACATCAGCTAGAAAAGTTACCTTGTAGAGAGTTCAGCTACAAAGAAACCATTCTGTAAAGAGCTCAGCTGCAAACAAATCACCTGTACAGAATTCAGCTACGAACAAATCATCTTGTAGAGAGATCAGCTAGAAGAAGTTACCTTGTAGATAGTTCAGCTACAAACAAATCACCCTGTAGAGAGATCAGTTAGAAGAAATTACCTTGTAGAGTGTTCAGCTACAAAGAAACCATCATGTAGAGAGTTCAGCTGCAAAGAAATCACCCTGTAGAAAATTCTGCCAGAAACAAATTGCCCTGTAGAAAGATCAGTTAGAAGAAGTTACCTTTTAGAGAGTTCAGCTACAAAGAAACCACCTGTACAGAATTCAGCTACAAACAAATCACCTGTGCAGAATTCAGCTACATACAAATCACCTGTAGAGAGTTCAGCTACAAACAAATCTCCCTGTAGAGAGATCAGCTAGAAGAAGTTACTTTGTAGATAGTTAAGCTACAAACAAATCACCCTGTAGAAAGATCAGTTAGAAGAAGTTACTTTGTAGAGAGTTCAGCTACAAAGAAACCATTCTGTAAAGAGCTCAGCTGCAAACAAATCATCTGTAAAGAATTCAGCTACAAACAAATCACCCTGTAGAGAGATCAGCTAGAAGAAGTTGCCTTGTAGATAGTTCAGCTACAAAAAATCTCCCTGTAGAGAGATCAGCTAGAAGAAATTACCTTGTAGAGAGTTCAGCTACAAAGAAACTATCATGTAGAGAGTTCAGCTGCAAAGAAATCACCACTGTCCAAATTTCAAGGCAATAGCTCTTTCCAATCTGAAGTTATCAATTGTCAAAGTTGGCAAATTGGATGTGTGTGTAAGACCCCTTTTTGCAAATCCGATCACATATGTATTATATATATAATTTGTACATTTACTGATAAAATATTTAAAGTACATCTACTTCATCTTTTCGTCTTCCTGTAGTAAAGAAAAAAAACATAGGTTAAAAAAGTCCCAAAGCTGGCCATAGGCCGGCTTTGGGGTATACAAATACAAAAAGAAATGAAATCTAATCCAAAACAGCCAAGCTGTAAAAAAAGTGTGCGGCCCTCAGAAAGGCTATGGTGAAAAAAGATGTGAAATCCAAGGTGGCGGCCAAGAAATGGCTGTGATGGTAGGTTAATGGTAAAAATTTTAATAATGACAATTCAGGTGAATTTTTGTGCCGCTTCACAAAATTTACCTGAATTGTCATTATTAAAATTTTTACCATTAACCTACCATCACAGCCATTTCTTGGCCGCCACCTTGGATTTCACATCTTTTTTCACCATAGCCTTTCTGAGGGCCACACACTTTTTTTACAGCTTGGCTGTTTTGGATTAGATAGTATATAACACATTATATTGGTCATAATCATATTTATTAACAGTATCATTGAAATTACTCTGGCCACTTTATATGTGTACACAGATGAACAAAAACCACTGTTAATTAAATACCATGCAGCTGCAGTATGCATGATGACAGCTGTGAACACACTATAATAAGTTATGTAGTTCACTGTTGTAAGAAATTAATCACAGTTGCTGTATTACATAAGTGGGCCAGGCCCTTGTGTGCAATGAAAACTCACACTTAATTTTGTTTGTAATATAAACAAAATGAAAATCTTATAGAAAGATTAATCAGTGAGCTACTGTAACTGTATTATTTGCTTCTTGAACATTGTATAATATTTGTATGCAAAAAAAATTAATAATATCAATAAAAAATATTCATAGTTTTAATAGACAGCAATTAACATCAACCAGAAGCCATTTATTATATAACTGGATCACAACAGAAGCCATTTATTATATTAATGTATAACCTCAGATTAGCTTAATTTTGGATGAGTGATAACTATTTTAAGAATATAAATGCCCAGGCCACTATTTGAAGCAATACAGTAACTACACTGGTAGCTATACAGCTAACATGAACAGAACAAACTCCATTTTCCATAACTATTAGAGTATCTCCCCCCATATTTTGCAGTACTGGTAATTACACTAGTGGTAAGAAATTAAGATTGTAATCTACAATAATTATTTTATTGTCATCTACAATATTTTAATACTTGATATTGATGTGTTTTGCCAATATAGCTATATACAGCAGTAGTATTAAGACAGTCTAGTTGGGAACTGGTTAGGAACTATATTGTACATAATTGATAGGAAAAATATTATTATTACTCTAAAATCTTTCATGAAATTTTTAGCGCAAAAATTAAAACAATGTGGGTATAGCTGCCCAACATCACAATAGGTGTTTCATAACTCACGAATATCAATCAGTTTCATAATAAGAGTAGTAACCATAGCAACACCTGCCCATGTAATATTATGAAAGCACCATGCATGCTAAGTTTTGCTAACTAACTATAGGTGCATGTTGCATTGTCCCAATGTAAACATTCCATTGGTCCACACCCTAGTAACAAGCTGCTGTAATTATATGATGCAACACATCCAGCAGCTTACCGCATGATACCCTAGATTACATAAATAAACAACTTAATCTGAACGTGTATATAGAAGTCATATATAGTGTTATTCATCCTATGTAATTAGTTGTTGAAAACACTTAATAAGTGCATATGATATAACATAATGTTTTAGCTAAATTTTGTCGCTAGCTGCTATGGCTGCATGTTGCATTGTCCTAATGTAAATATTCCATTGGTCCGCACCCTAGTAACAAGGTCCACACCCTAGTAACAAGGTGCACACCCTAGTAACAGGCCACTGTAATTGTATGATGCAACACATCCAGCAGCTTACCACATGATTACATGCATAATTAGTCTGAGCATGTGTATAGAAGCCATATAGATAGTGTTATTCATCCTATGTAATTAATAGTTGCAACCAATAATCTTGTTGGTATAAATTACCTTGTAACATTAGCTCATTCAGTTGAGTTGGTTGAGGTTGTTTGTCACATTTAAGAATAAAATTAATGTCAATATTAATCTGTGTACCTATGTTTGTGTTTGCTATCGTCACTATAATATTATTCCAGTACAGCTGAGTTAGCTAATTTGTTATTTGGTAAACACTGTGGTTGCCTCATGGTAATAATCAAAATTATTACAACATTTATTTAGTATGTGTTGTTTGCTTTTCTGCGGTAGCAGAAGATTTAGTTGAAGCCAGTGTGTCATTTAATACAATCACAATGTCTTTCTTAACAAATGAGATATAAGCATAGAATGTAACTAATGTTGTGATTATTGCAGAGATAGTAAACCTCAGACAAGTTAAGTATTATTGATTATTTCATACAAGCAATTTAATTAGTTGGTATACCCTGGTCACTTATCTATTAATGACACACCTGTATAAAGTGAAATTTAATATGTAGCAACTGTGTACTTATAAGGAGATTTGTACATATCAATGAATTTGATTATCGTAACTGCTAAGAACCTTATACATGTATGATGCTCATGCAATTTGTGTATGTTGTGCAGTAATTTATTTATCTAACGTATGGCATCATGGTATTGTACAGCACTTTCAGTTTACTAATAGTGCAAGTATCACCTTTAATGGAATGAGCCAAGTGTACAATAAACAATGCTACAGATATACCATTAACTATCAGGAGAAGTGATGATCATGTTAGTGTTACAGTCGAGGGGTAGCCAACGTCTTGGGACTCTCATACACTATCTTAGAATCCATTAAATATTTAGAAATACCAAATCCCGAACCACATACAAATGGGTTATTCGCATTTTCGTCCATTCATAAATTCAATTACTGTTGCCGCTCTATACAACAGTTCAAATTGACAGTGCAAAGTACACCTGTGTTTCTTCTGAAGTTCCTCTCATCCCTGTCAGCTACTCTCTCAGGTGTTCCTGTACAAGTATTAGCAAAAACTCAAGATAAAAATCAAAATTAGAATTATATTGTATTTAGAAAATATATTTTAACTACAGAAATATTTTTGAAATACTTAAATATTGGGACTCTCGTACACCATGTTGGGTTTTTGCGTAAGCGCTGGCTACCCCCAGTTACAGTATGTGACCAAAATAATGAATCATCTTGTCAAGTAGTAACTCACGGTGAGTAGCTATTAGTCCACTAATGTGTTGATTTGATTAATTTCTCTATGCAGCCACTCAATATTTATATGATGTTACAATTTACATGTGAATTGGCTTGATATTGTGTTGTGCTTAGTAATCCGTCTGGTGGTGAAGTGTTAAGTATCTCTACTAAGATAATTATCAGGCCACGTCTTGGTTATTGTTGTAAGTAACAATGTGGACCCAATCAGGGCTCAACCTAGAATATTAAGCTAGAGGGAGGGGGGAAGAAACCACTTCAGATTCTAGGGGGAGGGGGGGGGGGGCATGCTCCCCCAGGAAAATTTTGAAAATTAGTTGTAAATATGCTCAATTTTGGTGAAAATTTACTGTGATGCCATTGAATATTGACCATTCAATGATACAACTTTGGGAACAATTAAACCTTTCCATTTCTCAAGGCTTTAGGTATAAACCTGGGGGGGGGATAGCTGCCCCACCCCCATATTAACCCCTGTCAATGAGATCTTACTTGTAATCTCAGCTGCTAGCATTGTTGTCATAGTAACTAACAGAACAACCATCACTTCTGATATCATAAGAAGATTACTACAGTACCTGTACTGATAATGTCTTTAACCAAATGTAAGACAGCAAATCTACGTACATAATCACTGCATTATAGCTACAAGGTACAGTACACAACCTTGAATAGGTGACTACCTACACAGGATGCATGTACCACAGTGCTACTGAATGGTTAATGCAGACCTACTATTGAATATGACAGTGTTAATTGATAAATTGCACTTGATAGCTAACACTGTATAGCATGTATGTAGCCAGCTATGAACTTGAGGTTTAATATAAACTGGATACTGAATTTCTCGGAATTTTTATCAGCTACTTTGAGATGGAACACCTGGTCAAACATTAAGTGTACATAATTATGTTTGGCCAGCAGGATATAGATTGTGACTCCCATTCATGTATGGTGTTTATGTTATTGTACACCTTTCACTATAGAAAACTAAAATATGGGGCATCAAGTAGTCTCATAATGACTTCTGTTATTTTCTCAAGCCTAACCAAAATCAATTTCCCTATTAAAAGTAGAAATCATAATTTGGGTGAACCTGAGTGACTCTCACACTGGCGAGAATCTTGTAAAACTTAATTCTTTATTTTGTTTGTACAGTCAACAGTGTCACAGTAAGCATTTGAAAGATATGGTAGCAGTGTCATGATGGTAAGTATGTTGCAAACATGATGATGATGATGAATATGGGTATAGGATGAGACGTTATATTACCACCGTACACTCCACTTAATATCCCAAATATTTTAAGCCCCCAAGACGTGCAAACCAATTCTCCTTGTCAGCCAAGGTTTGACTCACAAAAGTCTATTTGATGAGTCCATGATGTGTTTATTGTACATATGCCAAAAGACACATATGTATCAGGCTGAAGCAACACCTAGCAGTAAAAATCAAGCCCATAATCCTTTACAGTTATTGAGGTATGTATAACCATGCTTATTTGAAGGCATCAGTGAGTTAGTCAGTTAGCCAGCCATTAAATAATAAGATTTATAAAGTTCCATAGCAACTTACTGGAAGCATTTTGGGCTGTACTGTAGAAATTTTTTGGCTTGGTTATACTTCAAAGTCATCAATACTGCTGAGGTGCTGTGAAGGTATTGTGAGGCTGGTTTCTGGTCAATATCATGATTTTTTTGTGAGAAAGTGTGAAAACTAATGCCCTACTGTATGATACGCAAGCAATTGTGTTAACCATGCAGCTAAGTTAAACCTGTTGCTAACCTGTTGTGTTGGAGTATGCACTGGTTGACAGTTATAAATCATGTTAAAATCAACAAACAAGTCAGTGTTAGGAAATTAGAGCGCTTACTGTACATCTGAGTTGTAAGGATCATAGAAATTAACCAATGAAACAAGGGAGGTCATCAATACTGTACCTGCAGCTATACCAGTCATAGATTCCCACTTAAGCTGGTCATATGAATAAAGTGCGTGAAGATTAAAATTAATGTCCATTAGTATAGCTGCATGTGTAGCTGACCACCTAGCTTGGAAAAGCCAAAAGCTATGGATTTGAAATTTCAGTTCACCAACCATGATGCATGTTTAACTCAACTTAGTCCACAGCAAGCTAGCTACTGATATGACAATGGTTTTGAGCATGCCCGGGGTGTGTGGGCCATTGGTATAGCAACAGAAAATGTCCAAGCGTGTTGTACAGAGTCTTCAGCCTTAATATTATCAGGTTGTCAAGGCCACCTGACCAACTCAAAGTGAAAGAAATGCATGTAAAATACATCCGGCCACTGAGAAAGTATCATGTTCCAGTTGGCCAGTGACATTCAAAGGTTCTTGTGGTTAACACTTATCCAGAATATAATTCACTTGTGAACAGCAACTGGCCTAAGCAAACTAGTGGCATGACCAAACTAGGGTATGGTTGTGGTATAAGTGTGTAGTGTATTTGTGTGGTTACTCATGCATTCATAGTGAAAAGTCAACTTCAATGGTGTGTGCATAGATTGAGGACTTGTGTGCGTAGATCAACAATAATTATTTTCAAACATTTTGCAGCATGTGAAACCTATATCATACTGTTCAAACATGTGGTGAACTGTATGTAATAGTCTTTAGAAGACCTTAACAATATTGTTGATGTGATATAAACATTTTTGCCAGTAACAAAAAAAATTACCCAGCTCTGGCCTACCTGTTTGTAATCAATAACGCAGATGAAAAACAAATATTAAATCAAGTTTGCTTGACACTGACTGACCACAGCAAACTTAATACCAAAAATGGTAAGAAGCCACAGTCAGTGTGTAAGAAATCTTATAAATTTTGCAATCTGGTTGGTAGCTACTAGAGTAGTTTGACTATGATATAGCATATTAGTGTATTCTTTAGCATAGACATTGGCATATTCTTTTAGTTGGGTTGGTTGACATGTTTAGCCAGTGAAAAATGGCTATATCTATCTGTGTAGTTTTGTGTTTCCTAGCTTCACTATATTCCAGTACAGCTGGTAAGCGTTACTGTAATAATTATTTGTGTTGTTATAAATATTATGCTCTATTATACATTTATTTGTGGTAATAATCAAACCACTACTCTGTGCATTGTTGTTATACACTATAGCAAAAAACTCAGTTGAAGCCTGTGTATCATTTGATGCAAACAGAGATGCTTTTCTTAATGTCAAATGGAATGTAAGTAGCTACTTCATACGTATGTATAGTGAAGCATTTACATTGTGTGGTTGTGTATACATGTAGCTTATGTCTTATCATGACGTTGTAGTCACATGTGACTAAGGAATTGTATCAAGACACACGGTAGTGTGTCGTGCGGCCCAAGAAGCCGGCGCGTAACAACCGTGAGTATATTGACAGGAAGAAAGAAAACGCAATTTTCGCACCTCCGTAGCTCTGTACTGCCTTGATGAAACAAGACGATTTTTGCTGTGAACACTCCCTCCACCTTCAGTACTCAGCATTCCAAATTTGAGCGAAATCGCTTCAAGCGTTCCCGAGATATGCGACTTCAAAAATTGGCTTAGTTTCTTCGGTTTTTTTTTCTTCATATTTTTCTTCCTCTTTTCGCACACTTACAAAAACTGCTATAAAACGCGAACGCCATATCCGATCGCCTTGAAATTTGGCACACAGAAGGGAGGTATAAAGGCGCATCTCTGTACCAACTTTGGCTGGAATACGATAAATAGGCAAAGAGTTATGAGTGATTATTTACGAAAAATAACACCAATATGTCGTCATGTCTACAGGGTAAACCGCGTGTGGGAAGAAGCTGAAAATCGGTGGGTGAATAGGTTAACTATTGACCTCAAACCTTTTGTGGTTTGAAAGAAATCGAGCTAAAAACCAGGAAGATACAACGAAAAAACCAACAGTGTGTAACAATTATGCAATCGAGATTAGCTAATAAAAAACGACTGCTTGCCACGCCTACCAGGTAAACCGCTTGGGATAATGCTTTGAAAATCGCTGTACAGATGGAGTTATCATCTTAGAAAGGCTCTTCAATGGTGTAGAAGAATCAGACTTAAAGCCACGGAGTTATAACACGAAATCCAACTTGGTGTAGCAAGTGCAAGATCGAGATACTCTAATAGAGCAGTCATCCGAAGAGAATTCAAGAGATCAGTTAGAAACAAGTAACCTGTATAGAGATCAGCTACAAACAAGTCACGATCAGCCACAAACAATTCACCCTGTAAAGAGATCAGCTAGAAGAAGTTACCTTGTAGGGAATTCATGCAACTATAGAAAGAGATAATTCAGCTAGAAGAAATCACCTTGTAGAGTTCAGCTACAAAGAAACCACAAAGTAGAGAGTTCAGCTACAAACAAATCGCCCTGTAGAGAGATAAGCTAGAAGAAGTTACCTTGTAGAGAGTTCAGCTACAAAGAAACCATCATGTGGAGAGTTCAGCTGCAAACAAATCACCTGTAGAGAGTTCAGCTACAAACAAATCTCCCTGTAGAGAAATCAGCTAGGAGAAGTCTCCTTGTAGAGAGTTCAGTTACAAAGAAACCACCATGTAGAGAATTCATTTACAAACTAGTGACCCTGTAGAGACATCAGCTAGAAGAAGTTACCTTGTAAAGAGTTCAGCTACATAGAAATCATTCTGTAAAGAGCTCAGCTGCAAACAAATCACCTGTACAGAATTCAGCTACAAACAAATCACCCTGTAGAAAGATCAGCTAGAAGAAGTCACCTTGTAGAGAGTTCAGCTACAAAGAAACCACCATGTAGGTTCAGCTAGAAGAAGTTACCTTGTGGAGAGTTCAGCTACAAAGAAACCATCATGAAGAGAGTTCAGCTGCAAACAAATCTCCCTGTAGAGAGTTCAGTTAAAAGAAGTTACCTTGTAGAGAGTTCAGCTACAAAGAAACCATTCTGTAAAGAGCTCAGCTGCAAACAAATCACCTGTACAGAATTCAGCTACAAACAAATCACCCTGTAGAGAGATCAGCTAGAAGAAGTTACCTTGTAGAGAGTTCAGCTACAAAGAAACCATCATGAAGAGAGTTCAGCTGCAAACAAATCTCCCTGTAGAGAGTTCAGTTAGAAGAAGTTACCTTGTAGAGAGTTCAGCTACAAAGAAACCATTCTGTAAAGAGCTCAGCTGCAAACAAATCACCTGTATAGAATTCAGCTACAAACAAATCACCTGTACAGAATTCAGCTACAAACAAATCACCATGTAGAGAGATCAGCTAGAAGAAATTACCTTGTAGAGAGTTCAGCTACAGTAAAAAGAAACCACCATGTAGAGAGTTCAGCTGCAAACAAATCTCCCTGTAGAGAATTCAGTTAGAAGAAGTTGCCTTGTAGAGAGTTCAGCTACAAAGAAACCATCATGAAGAAAGTTCAGCTGCAAACAAATCACCCTGTAGAGAGATCAGCTAGAAGAAGTCACATTGTAGAGAGTTCAGCTACAAAGAAACCACCATATAGAGAGTTCAGCTGCAAACAAATCACCCTGTAGAAAAATCAGCTACAAACAAATCACCCTGTAGAAAGATCAGCTAGAAGAAGTCACCTTGTAGAGAGTTCAGCTACAAAGAAAACACCATGTAGGGAGTTCAGCTGCAAACAAATCTCCCTGTAGAGAGTTCAGCTAGAAGAAGTTACCTTGTAGAGAGTTCAGCTACAAACAAATCACCCAGTAGAGAGATCAGCTAGAAGAAGTTACCTTGTAGAGAGTTCAGCTACAAATTTAAAGAAACCATCATGTGGAGAGTTCAGCTGCAAACAAATCACCTGTAGAGAGTTCAGCTACAAAGAAACCACCATGTAGGGAGTTCAGCTAGAAGAAGTTACCTTTTAGAGAGTTCAGCTACAAAGAAACCATCATGAAGAGAGTTCAGCTGCAAACAAATCTCCCTGTAGAGAGTTTAGCTAGAAGAAGTTACCTTGTAGAGAGTTCAGCTACAAAGAAACTACCATGTAGAGAGTTCAGCTACAAACAAATCTCCCTGTAGAGAGTTCAGTTAGAAGAAGTTACCTTGTAGAGAGTTCAGCTACAAAGAAACTATTCTGTAAAGAGCTCAGCTGCAAACAAATCACCTGTACAGAATTCAGCTACAAACAAATCACCCTGTAGAGAGTTCAGCTAGAAGAAGTTACTTTGTAGAGAGTTCAGCTACAAATTTAAAGAAACCATCATGTGGAGAGTTCAGCTGCAAACAAATCACCTGTAGAGAGTTCAGCTACAAAGAAACCACCGTGTTGGGAGTTCAGCTAGAAGAAGTTACCTTGTTGAGAGTTCAGCTACAAAGAAACCATCATGAAGAGAGTTCAGCTGCAAACAAATCTCCCTGTAGAGAGTTCAGTTAGAAGAAGTTACCTTGTAGAGAGTTCAGCTACAAAGAAACCATCATGAAGAGAGTTCAGCTGCAAACAAATCTCCCTGTAGAGAGTTCAGTTAGAAGAAGTTACCTTGTAGAGAGTTCAGCTACAAAGAAACCATTCTGTAAAGAGCTCAGTTGCAAACAAATCACCTGTATAGAATTCAGCTACAAACAAATCACCCTGTAGAGAGATCAGCTAGAAGAAATTACCTTGTAGAGAATTCAGCTACAAAGAAACCATTCTGTAAAGAGCTCAACTGCAAACAAATCACCTGTATAGAATTCAGCTACAAACAAATCACCCTGTAGAGAGATCAGCTAGAAGAAATTACCTTGTAGAGAGTTCAGCTACAGTAAAAAGAAACCACCATGTAGAGAGTTCAGCTGCAAAGAAATCACCCTGTAGAAAATTCTGCCACAAACAAATTGCCCTGTAGAAAGATCAGTTAGAAGAAGTTATCTTGTAGAGAGTTCAGCTACAAAGAAACCACCATGTAGAGAGTTGAGCTAGAAGAAATTACCTTGTAGAGAGTTCAGCTACAAAGAAACCATCATCTAGATAGTTCAGCTGCAAACAAATCACCTGTAGAGAGTTCAGCTACAAACAAATCTCCCTGTAGAGAGATCAGTTAGAAGAAGTTACCTTGTAGAGAGTTCAGCTACAAAGAAACCATTCTGTAAAGAGCTCAGCAGCAAAAAATCACCCGTACAGAATCCAGCTACAAATAAATCACCCTGTAGAGAGAACAGCTAGAAGAAGTTACCTTGATAGTTCAGCTACAAACAAATCACCCTGTAGAGAGATCAGCTAGAAGAAGTTACCTTGTAGAGTGTTCAGTTACACAGAAACCACCATGGACAGTTCTGTAATAAATATATGTATTATATATATAATTTGTACATTTACTGATAAAATCAGAAATATTTAAGGTACATCTGCTTCATCTTTAAAAAGATAGGTTAAAAAAGTCCCAAAGCAGGCCATAGGCCGACTTTGGGGTATACAAATACAAAAAGAAGTGAAATCTAATCCAAAACAGCCAAGCTGTAAAAAAAGTGTGCGGCCCTCAAAAAGGCTATGGTGACAAAAGATGTGAAATCCAAGGTGGCGGCCAAGAAATGGCTGTGATGGTAGGTTAATGGTAAAAATTTTAATAACAACAATTCAGGTGAATTTTGTGCCAATTGACCAAGCGGTACCAAAATTCACCTGAATTGTTGTTATTAAAATTTTTACCATTAACCTACTATCACAGCCATTTCTTGGCCGCCACCTTGGATTTCACATCTTTTTTCACCATAGCCTTTTTGAGGGCCGCACACTTTTTTTACAGCTTGGCTGTTTTGGATTAGATGTATTATTCTTCATCTATTTTGATGGTTTCAAAAAATAAATAAATTATGCTTTGGGTATAGAATGAAACTGATGTTACGATAGTTGCACAGGCATATGACATAATACAATTATTACATACTGTATGTGTAGTTGGTATACACATCTACCTATTAATGGCTCACCTGTATATAAAAATATATGTATGGTGAAATTGAACTAGCTACTGTACATATAAGGAGATTAGGCCATTAATTACCTAACAATGAATTTGATTATCGTAACTGCTAAGTAAACTGTTATTGTATGGCATCATTAATATAGTGTATGTACATTTGCAGTTTACTAATAGTACAAATATCACTTTTAATGGAAGGAGCCAAGTGTACAATGGAGATAATGCTACAGATATACCATTTACTATCAGGAGAGATACTGAAGTTGTTAGTGTTACAGTATGTGACCAAAATAATGTGTCATCTTGTCAAGTAGTAACTCCAGGTGAATATCTATTAGTCCACTAATGTGTTGATTTGATTTTAATGTTTCCATGCAGTCACTTGATATTTATATGATGTTACATGGAGAAGGATCAATAACGGTGCATTGGAATTTACATGTGAAGTGGCTTGTAGAACACCATCAATTTTAGGGTGTAATGTTGCCCTTAGTAATCCTGGTGGTGGTGGAATGTCTAATGTCATTACTGGACTAATTGAGGATATCGGGCCACGTTTTGTTACCGTTGTTATTAACAATGTGGACCCAATGAGATCTTACTTGTATTCTGCTAGTGCTCTTGGCATAGTGAACAGAACAATAATTTTTACTACCCCTGTAAGAGGAAGAATACCTGCACTGATAATACCTCCAACCACATGTAAGAGGAAAATCAACATACTCATTAGCTACAGTAAATTACATTATGTAAAAAGGCAATGAGTATCTATATGTTATGTTAATAGTTGTAGTAGTTGACAATTAACATACCATATTCAATAGTATATTATCTGCATTAACCATTCAGTAACACTGTAAAAATACCAAAATAACATATCACACCAATTTCCTGGCAGTGGTGGAATGTCAAGTATCATTACTGGACTAATTGAAGATATAGGACCACATTTTGTTACTGTTGTTATTAACAATGTGGGCCCAATGATACCTTATGATTATCGTGCTAGTGCTTTTGTCATAGTGAATAGTACAATAATTTTTACTACCATTGTAAGAGGAAGAATACCTGCACTGATAATACCTCCAACCACATGTAAGATAGCAAATCTAAACATAATTGTGCTATATACAATAGAAAAAGACAATGGGTTAGTACCATATAGCCAGAAAAATTGGTGGGAGTAAAATTTGGAAAATTGTGGTGTTTTGCCGATTGCAAACCAAATCATTGAATCTGTATAAGCTCTACTAAATTTGCCAACATTTTTTCTTGTCAAAATCCTATGTGGAAAATTCACCTAAGTTTCCTCCCACCAAACTTTCAGCTATACATTAGTAGTTGTAGCAGCTATTATATTGTAATATCATTGGACTGTCAATAACCACACTATACAAGGTACAGTACACAACCTTGAATAGGTGACTACCTACACAGGATACATGTACCATACAATAACAGTGCTACTGATGGCTAATGCAGAGTTACTATTGAATATGCCAGTGCTAATTAATAAAATTGTGCCAAGAGCACTTGCTAGCTAACACTGTATATAGTGTAGCATGTATGTAACTTGAGTTAGTATAAACTGGATACTGAATTGTTATCAGCTACTTTGAGAGATGAAACATGGAACACATAGTCAAACATTAAAGTGTTCACAGCAATGTATTTTTGGCCAGATTGCAACTCCATTCATGTATGGTGTTAAGAATATTGTAGGGTTACATGTAAGTCTCATAAAATAAATTTGACTGAAAGTTGCCCAGTGATCAGCAGTAAAGAAAGAAAATTTCTTTTAATCATTACGACACTGACATTTGCTCTTGCACAAACCCAGTGTAAAGTAGGTCATGAAAGAATCCAGTGGTGCTTTTCCTAAAACAAAATAAGAGCACAGAATCTAGTCAACCAAGTTGTAAACATTAGTTTTACACTTACGTAGACATCAGCTGATTTAATAGTAAATGTATACATGTAAATTTACTGAGCCATATTAGTCAACCCTCATAATTAGTAGCACTACGTCTGCGTGTATATTGTAGACTGATCACTACTAGGGCTGGGCGGTTTCTCGGTATTATAGTAATACCGCGGTATTGCAATGAAACGATATCTGTATCGCGTAGATTTCGGCGAAACGATAATATCACGATATCGATATTATTACGATTTTTAGTGTTTGTGACAGCTTGTTAAGCCCTTAAGGTTGTTATAATGCACCTCAAATAAACACGTGATACTACTGCAAACAAGGACCTAGTACTAGCTAGTCAATTTTTTTACAAAGATCGAGATACTCTAATAGAACAGTCAGCTAGGATCGAGATACCCTAATAAAGCAGTCAGCTACTCTAATATAGCAGTCATCTTTAATAACCGCGATAAATAGTAATATCGTGATATATTTCTGTACGATATATCGTGAAGCGAAACTCCAATACCGCCCAGCCCTAATCACTACCATGTTATTATGATGTTATGATGACCTCTGTCGTTTTCTCAAGCCTAACCAAAATCGATGTCCCTATTAAAATGGTAGAAATCATAATTCAGGTGAACCCCACACTGGTGAGAATCTTGTAAAATTTCCTTAATGGTCAAAAGTATGGTCAAAAGTGTTACAGTAAGCATTTACAAGTGTTTACTCAACACTCCTAACAGTTTGTATGGTAGCAGTGTCCTGTATGCTGCAAACATGTTATGTTTAGTGAAGCTAGCAGTGTAGTGTTACTGATTCTGAACTTTCCTATTTGTTTGTATACAACTGACTGAAGTCCGAATTTCTTTTGTCCATGCTGGACTCAATGATAGTTTAATTCTGCAGTAGCTAGCATGGCTTACAGAGCCAAAGGGACTCCCCCAGCTGTGACACCATATATGTGCTAGAGACCAAGACCAAACTTGTTTCTGAGAGCTGCCCTCTAGAGTCACAGACCAGCCATATGACAAGCCATTCTTGTACAAAATATACATTTGATTAAAACAATGCTGGATATAATAGCTATGTTACAAGTTACAACAATGGCATCACAGTGCAGCAGGTTTCATTAATGAAATGATGACTTGTACTGCTGCACCTTGAGCTCAGCTACATTATATAGCAGCTGGCCCAGATCCCCTGATCATTTTGTTTGTTGGTCTGTATGCAATGTAACAGCCTGTACATGTTTAAAATAAATAATGTTGTAAATAACAGTATGGACTGATGTGTTCTTCATACTATGATATTATACTTCTAGCTAACTATGAAGTACTACACATATTTCACTAATTCACTTCATTCTGGCATGTCATACATGAATCTGCAGTAGTGGAAGTAGTATTGATTTTGATTTGTTAGGAGCTTGTTATAACAAAACCACTGAAATTGTAGCATCACTGCATAGAACCAGTTGACGTAAGCTTTGTAATATTAAAACCGCTGCATTTAATTAAGCCAATCAGTGCTCTTTTTGACAATATCAACTTATCGTGAGTTATAGATGAGTGCTTTTGTAAGTATAGAAACACTGGCTAAGAGCTAACAAAAGTAAAGTTAGATCAAGTTGAGCACCAACACCACCAAGGCATAATATTGTATATTACTCCTGGGTCAATCCATGCCATCCCACCACCTCATTATGTAGTGCCAGGCTAGTGGCACAGCTCAATAGGTTCACACTGCAATTTATCCCTAATTGTGCATTCCTGAATGTAGGAGTGATGAAAGAGTGTCACGGCTTACAAGCATATTATTATACACATGCTATCTGAAGACTCCTTAGCCAGTAATTTACCAGTACAGGTAAATATAACTAGTTTTTCTACACTATAAAACAATGTGATGAATTTCATATCTTACTGTACCTTTCTAACATTTTTAGAGATCATACATACAGCTGTGGGAAGATATTTGTTTAGCACATTTCATAAATCCCCAGTGTAGTATGTAAATGCTTAAAGATACTTGTAACATTGCTCTATGTATTTTTTTTATTAAAAATTTTTTGTTGCTTTCAGTAAACATTACGCAACCTGCTGCTGATGTGGTTAATGTGTGTCAAGGAGACAGTGTAACCTTAAGATGTAGAGCAATCTTCAGGGATGTTCCAGTACTTGGTTCATGGGATAGAAATGATACACTAGTTAGTGCTCAAAACAACACACAAAATCACTTCATCCAATTCAATTCAGATGGTCAAGGACTAACAGATCTCATCATCACTGATATTGGACTAGAAGACAACAACACTCTATACACGTGTCTTCATAGTAGTACTCCTAATAATGATAGTGTCTTACTTGCTGTGGAAGGTATACTAATTGTATTTAAATGCATTTTACATACACGATAATTATTTGCACAGTGGAGTTATAATATTAGCATTGCCATGTCATTATTAAACTGAATGATAACAGGAACTACAATACTGTGATTACCATACATGCATAGCTCCATGATTCCTCATCCAAATGAAGCAGTTTTACTGCCTGCTGTGTTGGGTACATATATCCTATATGGATGAAATCACTCCAATCATTCCTGAGATACACCACTCTAATAAATGACCAACGTTTTGGCTTTTGTTTCTTTGTTTTTCTTCACTGTGTGTAGCATTAGTACTGGCTATGGAAATGCAATTTTTCAACAACTGCAATACCTATGTATCTATTATGTAAACACAAAATTCAAATCATATTGAGATCATCAATAGTATAGGGATGGTTGGTCGGTGTTAAATTATTTCTAAAATCAACACAAGAGTGCAGAAATTAAAATATGCATGTGCAGTAGTAGACTTAAAATTGAGCAAGGGAGCATGACAAAATGTATATATAGCTTAGTTGTAGTTATAGCACTAATATGTTTTGAGGAAATGCTATATAATATAATATGTATGCATATCGTACATGTACATTGTAGCTGTATAATACTCCCAACAACTCAGACAGTCCAGTTTCAACATTTTTCAGTTCAGTCGTCACTTTTTGATGCAATTGTCAAAATTTAAAACTCTAAATCTTATTGCAAGCATGTACATACATACCCAGCCATGTATATGACTGTTAGGCCTGTATCAAATATGTCAGCATAATAAAAGGCATAATAGTATCATGCCTTTTGTTATGCTGGTATATTTGACGCAGGCCAAACAGTTGTACATATGAGCATGTCACTTACAAAGTGACCGTTCTATTAAAGAGCATCGATCCAAGGAGCTATATGTACAATGCATTTGAGTGCTATATTGCAGTTGCAATTTCCACTAACTGCTCCATTTAGGTAATACATAGACTATCAGTCAATTAAGCTCCTTATGCTGGCATAGCACTCTAGCATATTAGGTGGATATTTCAAATTATCCATGAAAATTAGATTGATATTCCCTAATGCAAACTGCAATAGAGCATTCAAATGCATTGTACATAATAGCTTCTTAGATTGATACTCTCTAATAGAACAGTCACTTTGTAGTGAAATACTCTAATAGAGTATTCACTGATTAAAATGTTCCAAGATAATTGTAAGAAATAATTTAGGAGCATAATGCAAGCATAATGGGAACAGTGAAGAGCATAATACAGTAGGTGAAACTTTTCGGAAATTTCTGAAAGTATTTTGGGCAAAATTTCGAGCATATTTGACCCAGGCCTATAAACGACTGTACATATTAACAATGGTGCTCATTTTGAGTACTAGCACTTCAATTCCACTGTAGGCAGCCTACTATCTCCAGGAGACATCACAATTACTGATGGCTGTTTGAGTATTATTACATCATGGAATCCTGTCACTAGTGACCCAGTATGTGGACCAGTGTCATATGATGTGACAATATCACCATCTGATGGAGTAGTGATGATGAGAACAACTGACACTACCTACAATTTCACTGGATTAATACCTTATACTAACTATAACGTCACTGTGGCTGGCAGAAATTATGTTGGTGTGGGGGAACCTGCTAGTGTGATAGTGAATGCTCCAATTATAGTAAATAGTGTTCCTCATGGTAAGTACATGTATTTAGTGCAGTACACATACATGTATATGGTGTACATGTATACATGTGTGGATATTGTCTGTTTTCAGTATTCAATACAGCATAATTCACATGTGCTTTGTACAAATCATGTATTTGTAGAATACTAAGAAGGCTTAAATTAATAATATTTACATAATTGTGTAATACATGCAGCAATTTTCAAAAGGGTAGGGTAGATATATCACAGCATTAGAAAGTAGAAGAGGATGATGATGCATGGAAGACACTGAATCTAAAGCTTGTACCATTTAGATGTCACCATGGACACTGGAAGTGAAACTGATGAAACCCACTTATAATTATTCATATATATACAGTTAGGTTCTGGCCATTTCTACCTCACTAGGTCAGTTCTGGAGAGGATTTCTAGACCACAGTGCACTTCCCACACCTCCACAGAATTGTACAAATTCATTGAGCTGAGAAAAACAGACCAAGCAACACTGGACTATGGGTATTCCATGAATGGATAAAGCATGAGTGTAGCTATAGTAACTATTTTTAGGTGTGGGTTTGACTACATGCACAGTAGCACTGTAATATGTTTACATTGAGATCAAACATGTACCTGATGAAGCCAACACTGTTTACATGTATGTATGTATACAAAAGATTTACAACTATAATTTTATTGCAACATATGTATGTGATATTTGTTTATATTTTATATCAGCTATATATGTATGTGTCTACAAAAATTGTGATTAATTCAGGATTAAGCCTGCATACCTTCCAGAGCACCACTCACATTCAAAGTGAATCAAATGAGGTTTTTTGCAAATGCACTATAGCACAAAATGTGATGATATTGAAGTTTGTATAATTATTGTATTCAAGGTGCTAAACCATCCAGCTACAAGATTGACGAAATTAAACTTGTGATTTTGATTAAGATAAATACTGGGCCATGTGTTGTGTGGCCCAAGAAGTCATCATGCCATGCCAGATAGGAAAAACATGCAATAGAACAATTTTCACTCGTTTGTCTCTTCATGATTAAAAATCCCTAATGGGCAATGCAGTGCAATTAAATGTTTCTAAATTTTTTCGTACATTTTACTTTTTAGATAGTAAAATGCAAATATTTAACTTGATTATTGCTATGACATAGCAAGTGGGTGTGGTTAGCAGCACAAGGCAAAGATGACTATTGTATTAGTTTGTCATGTGAACAACAGCTCAAATCAATTAGTTTAGCTAAGTAGATTTAGAAATTTAAAATGTCCCACACGTGATCAACTGTGTCTTTGATTTTATAAAATAAATTGGCATCCATTTTACTATGTATCTTCTGCATGTTAGTATTTTACACCCTTGCTGCCATATGAAAAATATACCACAATTAATTAGGACTTTAATACTCCCACATAAAGTACAACATGGACGGGGGAGTTAAAGTTAGCAACTGCAACATTTAAAGAGGTACAGATGATTATTGAGGAAAAAAGATAGTTGATTAGCTCTTATTCCAATAGTATAGTTTACAAATACTTGCCTACATAAAGTAGGTCATGTTTCTTTGCTTACAGTGTGACTTTTTACATGTAGCTATACATATTGTACAGTAGTACTATAGCTTATAATAAAATTCTTTTCACAGTGAGGAATTTAAACACCAGAACAACAAATGCTACAATCACAGTTATGTGGGATGTTGCTATTTGTAGTGGAATTGTAACTTATTATGTGACGTTATCTGATGCCAATGGAACTGTGATCACTTCTGTTGCTATCAGAAACTTTCTACAATTCACCTTTACAGATTTGATGAGCAATACATCGTATGCTGTTACTGTGTTAGGTGCTAATGAATTTGGTAATGGAACAGCTGAAATGACAATAGTAACAACTGGAGCACTACCACAAGATAATGAAGGTACAAATTTATATATACATGTAGTCTCTCCAATATTGAAGCTTTGTGTCATTTACAACTATGTACTTGTGCACACTTAGCTACCGTAATTTGCTTTTTTTCGTTGTAAAATAATTATTGTATGCAAAATTTGTACAAAAATCCTTGCACGAAAAATTTTATACAAGATAGAACTATTCTAATAGAGTAGTCATTTACATAAATCATACAAAAATATTTTTACACGAAACTTTTTATCACGAAAATTTTTGCACGAAAATAAAGCAAATTATGGTATTCCTTATACTTCTAGTTTTAAGAATCAAACTCTCTGCATCTTCAGATAGCAATAGGTCTTCTCTTGCCATTTATTCATATAGTGAGACTGCATGAACATTAGCACAGATGACCTCAATTATGGGCCTCAGCTAATTAGTCATTTACTATTTTCATCACCTTACACTTTCTGGTGTTGCGATGTATTTCCCACCCTCTATCCTCTCCCTTTCATGTTTATGTGAATATCATTTATTTAAGCCTTCAAATATGCAATTTCTACAAACTATCCCACAGTTAGGGATGCGGCGATTATGCTGGCATAATTTCGGGCATAATAGGTATGTGTGGAAATCAGGAATTATGCTAGCATTTTGAGGTGATTATAAAGCTTTAACAGTAGGAAAATCTGCAGATTGCACAATTCCGTTAAAAAAGATCGAGATACTCTAATAGAGCAGTCAGAAACTCTAATAGAACAGTCATTGAATATTATTTACTCTAATAAAGCAGTCATATTGAAATGAAATTCTCTAATACAGTAACCAGCTAAAGAATTCAAAACTATTTGAAGCCTAAACATCAATGAAAATGGTCTGATACAGCAATAAACTGGCATTATTAGCCAATTATGGTGGCATAATTTTGGGAATAATGGGCAATTCTCAAAAGCATAATAGGTGATTTTTTGAGCACTGCTCAAAAGCATAATGCTCAATTTTTGGAGCATAATAGCCTCATGCCTACCCACAGTACAGTCAGTTTGAACTATGCAATGTTGCTGAAACAGTCACCTACCGTACAGGCAATATACATACATACATAACCTATGTACATGCTTATGCTTACACTGGGATTTAATGTCAATTACGGCCAGCAGTTATAATATTGATTTAGCAGTTCTACACTACGCTAGATGCTACATCAGTGACAGATACGTGTACATGTCCACCCCATACCAAGGAGAACCACAAGCAAAATATTTATATTGTATTTATCCCGTAGACACACCTGCATGGGCTTTTTTCTTCATTCACTCGTAAATCAGATTAAAAAAATCTTGTTTCTCCTAGTTTGTATATAACAGACATCCTTGTTACAATTCATGGATTTTGTTAATTGTAGTAAGCCTTGCTTGGAATCTCATGCAAGATCTTATAGATAAAGATAATAGAAGTTATAGTTGTAAGAATGCATTGCTGTGTTTATGGAGTTAGTATTGCATGCATGTCAGGATGTGGATTACTACAACACTTGTTATAGGTATTGTTTTATAATTTCTGTGAGACTCTGTTCTGTTTCAATCAACATGATTATTATTCTTACTTTGGGAGAAATGGCTCTTACAAAAATGTGAATCCATGTACCACTTAGAATGCAATATTGCTTAGTTGTAATCAAATTAATTTTAAGACATTTTTTGGTAAAAAGTTGCATAATCTATGTTATGTTTTAAAATTGTACAACCCTTAGTGAGGTGATACTCCTCAATGACAAGATATGTACAATATGACTATATCAATTACCTACCGTGGTTAAAACAGAATCTAGCTACAAGTGTATCTATATCAGATGATGACAATTGCCATGATTCAGAATTTCTTTTTTATATACAGTAGGATCTCAATTATCCCAATCTTGATTATCCAAACCTCGATTATCCGAGCAGTATAAGTGACTGCTCTATTAGAGTATTTCGTCAGTAGGTGAACGTTCTATTAGAGTAAGTGTATGTTCTATTAGAGTAGTTGAACACAGTTCTGTATAAATGAATGGGCTTCATTTATTCAAAAACAAATTCACTTAACTGAACAATTTTATGATTGAACTAGCACATAGGTGTTATAATGGAGGTCCTACTGTACTTAAACAAGTCATTTTGATAATAGTTCTGAATTTCAAGGAGGAAATTTTTTCCAGATACAGTGTAGCTTCCAATCCATGAAATCCCCCCCCCCCCCCCCAAAAAAAACACCCACTTTATGGTACCATCTTGTACAAGTAAGGTTTTCAAAAATTTGTTCATACAGGTGCTGATGAACCATCAGATGAGAATCGCCTCTCAACAGGAGCAGCAGTTATCACTTTAGTGGTCACACTTGTTGTTGCTACACCAGTCACTACTATCATTACTATTATGTGTTACAAGTATTGTAGTGAGAACAAAGAAAAAAGTGGAACCAGTGATCGATTTATACCGCTTGGACAACATGTCAAAATGGATGATAATCCATCTTATGCTACTACTCAGGACACTTTCAAAATGGATACTAATCCATCTTATGCTGTTTTGGACAAAGGCACTATCAAAATGGATACTGACCCAGCTTATGATATTATGGACAAGGACTCTATCACTAATCCATCTTATGCTATTATGGACAAAGGCACTATCAAAATGGATATTGACCCAGCTTATGATATTATGGACAAGGACTCTATCAAAATGGATACTATTCCATCTTATGCTATTATGGACAAAGGCACTATCAAAATGGTTACTGACCCAGCTTATGATATTATGGACAAGAACTCTATCAAAATGGATACTAATCCATCTTATGATATTATGGACAAGGACTCTATCAAAATGGATACTAATCCATCTTATGCTATTATGGACAAAGGCACTATCAAAATGGATACTGACCCAGCTTATGACCTCATTAAGTAACTGCACATTTTAATACACTGTACAGTCTGTGGTCATTATGATAAACAAGTGGATACATGCATTGAGATAATTATAACACACTAACAGTGAAACCAAGAACTCTTATTGAAACCTGTCTATTATAGTATGGTCACCTTAGTACCTGGCCTTCTTAAGCAGGCCACTTTGTACACAAGTGGGGATCTTTGTAATGAACCCTTTAGACAGATTACCTTATTGTACAGTGACCAGGTTTCTCTAAAAGTCCATTACAGTGTAGCTATACAGAATATTTCTTCCAAGCATGTTGAAGTTGATAAGGTCAAGAAATTATAATAAAGCCTTTTATAACAAAAATTTGTATGTAGCAGTTTTCAGTGATGTGTCTCATAGACCACTATAGAGACACAATTTGAAGTGCTGTGTAATAAAGACAAAGAAGCCAGAATTGTCTCACCTGTTACAATTTTTATCACGGTCTCTACTTTCTAGAATCTTCACTCAGGAGATCCAGGAGCTGGCAAGGGGAAGGGCACCAAACAGGCTAAGTTGTAGGTGGTTGGGGAGAGCAGATTCTCTTGTTGTTGCTGTATTTTAAGCAGCAATGATTACTCTTTAGTAGGTTGATTTTTGTCATTATGGCCTTTGCAGATGGTTGTGTAGTCTTAAAAGGCTATGAAAGCTTAAACACCATAATTATTTTTAGAGGCATTTAGTACATACAGAGGTGCCAGGTGATAGTTTCACAGCTGTTTTAACTTTGGTATCAGATGAGTGTGCAATAAAATTAATGGCGGTAATTAGTGACTAGTGGTAAAAAGCAGTTTTCATCAGTTACATAAATTGATTTTGGTCTGACAAGGTATATACAAGTATTCCAGTATAACAAGTAAATGAAAAGATAAGTATTTCTATCAAAAGAAATATGCTTCTCTCACAGAGGGGGGAGGGAAGAGTAATTCAGTGAACACACGTTGTGAATTAGTGTACTGTATTTACAAATGCCAAAGTATTTATTACCTTAGGCACGGCGACTATTTAAAATTGGCCACCACTTGATGTTCAAGGACAACGCTTAAGCCTTTTTCAAAATCGATTGTTGGACTACTGAAGGCGCAGCATTTAAATAGGTATTTGTTGTCCATATCAAGAGCACATCAAGTCCTGTCATAACTTTGTCAATGACTCAATGCATTTGTGTACACATTTAACACTGTAGCTATAATAGTGAGAGTATATGATAAAAACATCATCACTTCATATTGGTGACCACAAAGTTAATAAGTATCACAATAATATTATCATTAATGCATATAATTACAGTGCTCAGGTAGTTTTTATTATAGCAATACACTTCAAGTTGTATAGACAGTGTTACCATACAGAAAATTGTTGTTGTTGCATGGTCAAAGCAACTGAAATAGCCTCCAGTAGTATATAGCCTATCGTATATATTTCTGTGGTTGCTTTATCTGTGAGACACACAAACAATTTCTGTGTAGCTAATTTTATGCATACTATTAGCAAGAGTTAATAATAGAGCCCTCCCTATTATTATTAACTCTATTAGCAATGTCACAGAATTTATGGGGTTCTAGTGAAACTTCTGCTCACTGGAATAAAAGTATAAGGAAAACATTATAAATTATAAATCCGATTAGGGATCACAGAAAAAAAAAAGGGAAACAAGGGAGGTTGTGTACACCTGCAGATATACTAGTGGACATTTAATCCTTACTTCAGTCGATAAACATGACTGAATTAAATGTCCACTTGTGTGTAACACTGTGAAATGGGCTGAACATAGCTCAGTGAAAATGAAGTGTAATGACCACTTTGCTTTCGAGTCAGTAATTAATAGGTGGGGTGCATTCAGATGAAACATCAAGTGTGACAACATTCGATGTGGTATGTGTGGGTTCACCAGTCACACAAAAAAGTAAACAAATATAAGGAGAATAAAAAGGAAACAAGGGAAGTCTTATATAAACGAAGAACAGTAGAAGCACATCTGCAATCAACGGAAAATACAACGCTTGCCATTTACAGACATAGGGAAGCCATCACGCACTACCATGAATCAACACTTTGGGCTGTCAGCAAAAAGAAATAAGACACAAAGGAGGAAAAAAGTAAGTCCATGTTGTATGTAGTGTTGCACCGATATGCATATTTTCACTTTTACCGATACCGATGTTTCACTCATTCCTGTAGCCGATATGCCGATATTTACCGATATTCTTCTATTCTGTAGGTCAGGGGAGAAGGAGCAAAAATCATCTAAAGTTTATGTGCGTGTATAACATAATTTAATTACTTGCGTGGGCGGCCAATTCTACAATATTTGCTACCAGTGTGCCACTAACCCCTTACATGGAAATGAAAGCCAAGTAGTTATAAAACACCTAAGTCAGCTTCTTAAACGGAGTTTTGGTGGGATTCCAGACCCTTTCCAAATAGTGATTGGTTGATTGCGTGGGCGGCCGATTAATATACACAGCCTATTATAGCCTTGCAGCCACACTATTCACACATAAACAAGCCTAAATAGTTATAAACAGGTACAACAAATAAATGTTTACCACTTACCACTGCATTCACTGCTTTCTTTTAATTCTGTCACATGTTTATTACTGTCGTTAATGATTGATTGTGGGTTTAGGTTATCGGCAAATAACTTCCTCTTTGTAGCCGATACCGATACTTGCAAAATCACCTTATATCGGCTGTTACCGATTATTCAACCGATTATCGGTGCAACTCTAGTTGTATGCATTGTAACATACTGCAGTATGCCAAAGGCACCTGTTGGGCTGAAGCAACATTGACCAGTGAAAAAACCAAACCTGTAGCCTTAGCCATTGAGTTTTATACTTGTCTGAAGGCATTAGCAAGCCAGCCAGCCAGTCAGTCAGTCAGTAGAAAATTCCATTGAATAAAAATTTTGTAGCAATCTATTGGAAGTGATTAGGGTCATACTAAAAGCACTTTTGGGCCTGGTTATACCTAACCAATACTTCCTAGGAAGGTATTGTGAAACTGATTTTTGGGTGATATATTTAGCCAGAAATACCCACACCTTCATGATCCCTAATATACAGTACTATCATACTAAGCATATTGTATGATTAATCTGCTAGAAGAAAGTTTTGAAGCTTTGATTTGCAAAAATTGTGCCTCTCATATATAACCCACTGCATGCATGGTAGCTACCAATGTGTATACATGAGACTCATGATGGATAAACTAATGTTTTTTTATACCACAATAGTTCTACATCTATACTGCAGTCAAGCATCAAAATTTACTCTATTCTGTACCACATTACAACATACTCTCAACAGAAAACAAATATATTGTTCATTACAACATAACAGAAAGTTTGAACTTTCACTGCTATCACCTTTCACAGGTAAGTATGTAGCAGCCACAAACTGTGCATATACGTAATAGCAAAGTTATAAATTTAGAGTGTTTATTATTTACGAAGACAGCCTCCACTGTAATTGTCCACACTTTCATCTTACGGCTGACAGTAACCCAGCCCTTCTCCTCAACATGTAGTTACCTGCATGTACATTATTAGTCTCCCAGATCATGTGTCAGTAGCCAGACAATGGGACCTACATACAAAACACACAGGTGTAATAAAACAATGCTTTATGATATTGAATACAAGTATATTTTGCAGTAGCATCTTTTAAAAAAGTGCTCAGCTTTTTTCCCATTCTTATAAGGTATTGTACAATGAAGAGGTCCTTTATAAAACCCACAAAAAATTAGGTCACAGAAATACACATATTTGTACCCCCACAATCTATATGCAAAACACAGCATTTTCATAGAGAATCTGAGGCAACAACTTTCTGTAGCAAGCACCTTTCTGTAGCAAGCACCTTTCTGTTGCAGCCCCATGACAGTGTACCCAGGGATATTAGCAGTAGACTAATTGTAGACCCAAGTTGATCCCCTTACAAACCTACTGTTCTATTAGAGTGGTCTTACATTTGCCTGATTGTCCTACCGAGATAAAAACAGTGGGTTTGTTGTGACAACTGCAGAATCCAGTAGAAGAGAGACACTTTATCCTGAAAGTGGACCCGAGATTGCATAGTTATCAAGCAAACTCTCTGGGTGAAAGAGACTGGACAAGAGGAGAACAGAGCAAGAATTCCCTCTGGTGAAAGAGGCCGGATGTGGGACCAGACAAAGCCAATTGAGTCTCGTCACATTGTAGGAGTTGTTGGAGAGATGTTACTACAGAACCAATTCTTGTAAGCAGCTGTCAGTGGATGGACTGTGAAGGGATAGGGACAATTGTGAAGTGTGAGAATGATTGAAAACTGTTTGGCTTACTGAGTAATTGAACATGAACAATTGTGAAGTCTAACAGAAGCAATAAAGAATTTAGAAGAATGATGATACATGCATGCTTTAAATGAGCAATATTTAAGCTTGGCGGTCCAAGGGAGGGCTGAGCGATACTACCATTTTAGTGATATATCGCGATATTTTGAAAGTATCAATATCGCAATATTTTGTTATTAACTATCATGATACCATGCCTGTACATTACTGTCATTAAAAATCCATTTGTTATGCAGTACTAGGCTAAGAATCCTTGTAAATGATAAAGTCCAACCATCTGGTTTCCCCTGCAGAGAGGTGTGAACACCATAACAACCTCAAAGCATGTGTTACAATAACTGTTACTGTAAACAAGGATGATAGTGGCTAGTTTGCTATCACCTATAAGGACTTCCTGCAGGAATGCTGAGCAATACACTATGTGGCACCAGCTATGATTGACTTATTTGTAAGTATCATGAACTATTCAGTATCGTGAACTATTCAGTATCGTGAACTATTCAGTATCGTGAATAGTGGATTTAGTATCAATCATGATACTAAAATGGCAGTATCGCTCAGCCCTAGTCCAAGGGGAGTATTGTAACAGAGTTGTGGACTAACTGTATTATACTGTGTACTTGTATACATGTAGTGTATTGGGATCACTTTAATAAGAATACAGTAAGAACTATGTGGCATGAGGGCCAGGGTCCAGTCCTTGCAGGAGCTCCAACTGTTTACATATTAGAGTACAGTGGGACCTTCATTATTCCAATGTGTGTATGTCAGTTTATAGTCATGATAGTGCACTGATAAGTGAATTTATTCAGATAAACAAAGCCCATGCATTCGTTAATGTAACACTGTTCATTTACTCTAATAGAACATACGCTAACTCTAATCTATGTACAGAACACTCTAATAGAACACTCACTTCAGGAGGTTGGAAGCGTAATTTTTTTCGGGTTAATTGCATTTTTGAGATTGTAAGGTGGGGTATGGCATTGAAGGAGGGCAGCAACTTTGAATGGTGGCTGTGATACTCATTTCTAACCTTCTTGGTGGTAGCACATCGGTGCTATTGTTCGTCTGGAAGCTTTCTTCATCTTTCTAGTTTCGTGTAATCCCCAACTAGGGCGCACACCACTACAGTCCTAGTGAAGTACGCTGCATAGGATGACTTCTTAGGTGTTTATTCATACTGTTTTCTCGAGTGGGATTCCTCTCTCTATCTTTCTAGCTCGTCAACAAAGACATTTATTGTATCCGTGAGATCTCGCGTGATTTATATGTAGCCTAAGTGTAAAAAACTAACTCGGTGGGGCTTAACAGGGCTTATTGTGCCAATGCCATGTATATTTCATTATTAGTCTCCCAGATCATCTATCAGTAGCCAGACAATGGGACCTACATACAAAACACACAGGTGTAATAAAACAATGCTTTATGATATTGAATACAAGTATATTTTGCAGTAGCATCTTTTTAAAAAGTGCTCAGTTTTTTTTCCCATTCTTATAAGGTATTGTACAATGAAGAGGTCCTTTATAAAACCCACAAAAAATTAGGTCACAGAAATACACATATTTGTACCCCCACAATCTATATGCAAAACACAGCATTTTCATAGAGAATCTGAGGCAACAACTTTCTGTAGCAAGCACCTTTCTGTTGCAGCCCCATGACAGTGTACCCAGGGATATTAGCAGTAGACTAATTGTAGATCCCCAAACCTACTGTTCTATTAGAGTAGTCTTATATTTGCCTGATTGTCCTACCGAGATAAGAACAGTGGGTTTGTTGTGACAACTGCAGAATCCAGTAGAAGAGAGACACTTTATCCTGAAAGTGGACCCGAGATTGCATAGTTATCAAGCAAACTCTCTTGGTGAAAGAGACTGGACAAGAGGAGAACAGAGCAAGAATTCCCTCTGGTGAAAGAGGCTGGATGCAGGACCAGACAAAGCCAGTTGAGTCTCATCGCATCGTAGGAGTTGTCGGAGAGATGTTACTACAGAACCAATTCTTGTAAGCAGCTGTCAGTGGATGGACTGTGAAGGGATAGGGCAGGTGGATTGACATAAGGAAGGAGGTGTTAATATCAAAGAGGTGAACATGTGTTCATTCCAAGTGGTTTTGTACTGGAACAAACATGTTTTCATGTTGTAAACATGTTTTCGCCCCTGAATTGGTCCATACTAAATGTATGGGGTATTTTAAAAGCCTCATAACTCACTTGTTCTTACCAGAATCAAAGCGCTTTTTTTGATTAACAGTTCTGGCATTTACAGTGCTACTAAATGTTTGGGCAGCTGGCTCATGTAACAAGAGTTATTAACAAGAAATGAGGGCTCAGGTGGGCTCAGGTGAATGCGAACAGACTATAGCAGTGCTCTATGATTTGTGGTATCAAGTGAAGTTGTAGTGTGGTAAGGACCTATCAAGAACTTAGTGAGTAGCTATTGCCAGAACAATTGTGAAGTGTGATAATGATTGAAAACTGTTTGGCTTACTGAGTAATTGAACATGAACAATTGTGAAGTCTAACAGAAGCAATAAAGAATTTAGAAGAATGATGATACATGCATGTTTTAAATGAGCAATATTTAAGCTTGGCGGTCCAAGGGAGGGCTGAGCGATACTACCATTTTAGTGATATATTGCGATATTTTGAAAGTATCGATATCGCAATATTTTGTTATTAAATATCGTGATACCATGCCTGTACATTACTGTCATTAAAAATCCATTTGTTATGCAGTACTAGGCTAAGAATCCTTGTAAATGATAAAGTCCAACCATCTGGTTTCCCCTGCAGAGAGGTGTGAACACCATAACAACCTCAAAGCATGTGTTACAATAACTGTTACTGTAAACAAGGATGATAGTGGCTAGTTTGCTATCACCTATAAGGACTTCCTGCAGGAATGCTGAGCAATACACTATGTGGCACCAGCTATGATTGACTTATTTGTAAGTATCATGAACTATTCAGTATCGTGAATAGTGGATTTAGTATCAATCGTGATACTAAAATGGCAGTATCGCTCAGCCCTAGTCCAAGGGGAGTATTGTAACAGAGTTGTGGACTAATTGTATTATACTGTGTACTTGTATGCATGTAGTGTATTGGGATCACTTTAATAAGAATACAGTAAGAACTATGTGGCATGAGGACCAGGGTCCAGTCCTTACAGGAGCTCCAACTGGTTACATATTAGAGTACAGTGGGACCTTCATTATTCAAATGTGTGTATGTCAGTTTATAGTCATGATAGTGCATTGATAGGTGAATTTATTCAGATAAACAAAGTCCATGCATTCATTAATGTAACACTGTTCATTTACTCTAATAGAACATACACTAACTCTAATCTATGTACAGAACACTCTAATAGAACACTCACTTCTGTCAGCTATTCAGGAGGTTGGAAGCGTAATTTTTTTTTTCGGGTTAATTGCATTTTTGAGATTGTAAGGTGGGGTATAGCATTGAAGGAGGGCAGCAACTTTGAATGGTGGCTGTGATACTCATTTCTAACCTTCTTGGTGGTGGCACATTGTTGCTATCGTTCGTCTGGAAGCTTTCTTCATCTTTCTAGTTTCGTGTAATCCCCAACTAGGGCGCACACCACTACAGTCCTAGTGAAGAACGCTACATAGAATGACTTCTTGGGTGTTTATTCATACTGTTTTCTCGAGTGGGACTCCTCTCTCTATCTTTCTAGCTCGTCAACAAAGACATTTATTGTATCCGTGAGATCTCGCGTGCTTTATACGTAGCCCAAGTGTAAAAAACTTACTCGGTGGGGCTTAACAGGGCTTATTGTGCCAATGCCATGTACCTGTCATATTTCATCAATCGAGAGGTATTTCATCACCCAAGGAGGCCCAGTACACTTTTCAATACAAAACCATTGGGCTCACATGCACGCTTCCAACCTCCTCTGATTCAGGTTATTAAAAATATGGAGTAATGATCAATCTTGGTCAGAGCATTCATTAAAATATTTTTGGGTTCCTTACTGTCTGGGTTGCTAATTGAGGCCACACTAACCAATTTCCAGTGACTGTTAGCACTTTGGTAGGACATGAATAGCAAGAAATTAAAATGTTATATATAATTCCCTACGTAGTTTTCCTCCAAACTCACAGTAGTTAATGGCTACACTATATCATCAGTATCAGTGTTAAGACTCAGTATATCAAAATTTCCCTATTGGTACACCTCTAACTCCAAGTACTGTGTTAAGTCTGTAGAAAAGAAGATCCTTGAAATCCTTGGAAATCTCCCTCTGGGTAAACCCCTACCATGTACATGATACAAGAGCATGCAACTCATGAACCTTCACAACAGGTAGCTAGGGTACATCTTTGGGTCAACATTTCTTATATGATGTGTGTATCCCAGAAAGGTGGCCTTGTTGTTCAGTGACATATTTCATATGCTATTGCTTACATTCATCAGTATAGTATAGTGGCCCAGTTAGCCATCAGTTGATGTATACAGAGCCTGGATCATTGGGTACAACTTGTATAGTAGCATCACACAAGAGTGATTATCTGTACAAAACAATTAGAATAATAATAATAAAATGCTACATCAACATAGTCATCTACATACTACATAGTTACAGGTTATTTCAAGGGGAAAAATTGCAATTTTTGCTTATTGATTTGTGAATATCACACAAGCAATATGGGTATATCCATTCCTACTGGACTCAAGGTTTTTTGTTGTTGTTTTATGTTTTATCGCCAAAAATGTGTCTTAGAAACGACACCACGAGACATAAAACTTGTACATTGATCACAAAAACTGCACTAAAATCTTAGTGCAGTATATATCGTTATCAAAAATAATTTGCCTATACTGCTAGCAATGTTTCAAGCACTGTGCACTGTTAACACTGGTAATGCATGTCCGTTTTCTCTAGCCTTCTTTTGTAAAATAGCACACTATAATATTGTATACATTTTACACCATGAAATTACATTTTGTAACATAGAAATCACCTATAGCCTGTGCATTTGCCGGTTCTTTGGTTTATCATGTTTGTAAATAGCAACGAGTGCGCAGTGTTACATTTAAGCTTCCCAATGTGCGCACTTTCAAACAGGAAGGTAAGGTTGCACTTATTTGCAAAAAAAAACACAGTGATTGTAACAAGCATTTAAACCAAAGTTATACCATTAAATAGACCACCACAACTATAGCACTTTTTCAATATACTTAATATGACATCTTTAAACAGGAGTCTTACAGACCTTTAGCATGGCACACTTGTGCTGTAAAGCCTAAGTAATTTTTTTTTCTTTGATAATTTATGACAAGACATGGAGAGCCCTAGCCCATGTGTGGTATGTAATCACTTTTAGTGGTTGAAAAAATGTGTCTGTGGTCGAAAAAATATGCTTGAGCAAATTTTATTTGAGTCCAGTAGTCCAGTCCAGTGGTCCAGTCCAGTAGTCCAGTCCAGTGGTCCAGTCCAGTGAATGGATACACCCCAAGGAAGGGTTATAGTAATGCAAAATCTGAGAGAAAACTATGCTCAGTCAAAGGGAGGATTGTTCTGGGCACGTGGCCAACTGCCACCACACCTTACCATCGCCACAACCTTGACCACAGTGTAACTATCAAGGTTCTCTTGCCAACAACCTAACCGTAGCATCCCAATCATTTTGACACATGTTACCCTACTACAAATCTCCATTTCCATGACGAATAAACAAAATCTTCCACCTTGAAATTTGGGCTAATGTATTTCGTGGACTGGACTCGCGGACTGGACTCACGCAATGAGCTGGAAACAGTTTTTAAACAATAATCCAGGTATTATCCATCTCTTGTAATACTGGAAACACCACTATCAAGCTATAACTGCTGATACTGCTCTTCCTTACAAGTCAACAAACTAACACATGCACTAATTCATTAGAATACACTCACAATACACGAGTACTAGCAGTGATAAAGCGTGGTAGAGGCTATTGTTGTAGCATAGGTGTTTTCCTTTATTGCTTTGGCACTAGTGCTAGGGTTGTAGAGATGAGCCAGTAATAATTCTTAGTAGGGCAGCTATAGGTAGCACCACCCAGCGAGGTGATGGGGCTATGCAAATAAACCGGCTCATCACTACAGCCCTAACACTAGTGGAGCAACAAAGGAAAAACATCTAAGTTATAACAATAGCCTCTATCACGTTTCATCACTGCTAGTACTCGTGTATTGTAAGTGTACTCTAATTAATTAGTGCATGCGCTAGTTTGTTGAGTTGTAAGGAAGAGCAGTAACAGCAGTTGTAGCTCGATAGTGGTGTCTCCAGTATTGCAAGAGATGGATAATGTCTGGATTATTGTTTAAAAGCTATTTCCAGCTCAGTGCGTGAGTCCAGTCCACGAAATACAATAGGCCTTGAAATTTTGGAACTATGACAATCTGCAAAAACTTTTACCCTTGAAATAACCCACTACAGGGGGTACATGGTACTAGTGTATATAAATGTTACAAAAGATGTTCAACATGAAGCAAAAACACTACACAGCACAACCATTATGCACACATGCACTTACATGCACACAAAGCGAAGCAAAATCAATGCCTTTGGCTACTGTGCCAACACAGTCATGCTTACCCAGTGAGCGAACACAGAACACTCATGTGCTATTCAGGTATAATGAGTCGGGCAGGTAAATCCTCCTGGGACAGGACTAGTAGCCCACAGGAGGCTGCACCATGTCTCATAGGCAAAGGTGTAGGCACCCAAAGTCATACCTGGACCTTCATCCATTGTGCAAGTCATGGATAATTCCCTGGTTAACACCAGGTATTTATTTATGTCACAGCTGGGTGGGCTACTCTCTCAGTTGACACCAGGTCTCAATTAAACAACTGCTACACACACACACACGCATGCATGCACGCACGCACACACACGCACAAATATACACACTCGCACAAATATACACACGCATGCACACACACACACACACACACACACACACACACACACACACACACACACACACACACACACACACACACACACACACACACACACACACACGCACACGCACAAATACACACACGTTGTAATGACTGGACTTGCAAATGTACTGAACTTGTAACAGCCTCCTAATAAGCCAGCTCTTGTAATGCTGGAGACACCATTATCAAGCTGCAACTACCACTTGTCTTCCTTACAGGTCATTGATACACTAATTATGAAATACATGTAATAGTTGTAGTGGTAGAGACTAGTGTTGTAAATCTCCACTGCTCCAGTTGATGTTAGACTTTAGTGATGAGCCAGAAAGCATTCAAGTTACTGTACATAGCCACCAGCAGTAGTCTAATACAGTTAGTTGAGGGAGTTTCCACAGCAAAAACTGTCCAGCCATTATCAAGCTATGGATGCATGAAAACGGCATTTTCTTGGTTCCAGTAAAATACACACTTGTATGTCGCATGCCCCACTGGCTGTACTTGACCGCACAACACACTATTGTAGTGTTGCACCGATATGCATATTTTCACATATACCGATACCGATTTTTCACTCAAACCGCACCATTTTAATCCTTACACGAAGCACAACCAAAATATCTAGCGATCATCAGCATTCACTAGTTTTGTATTGAGACTATTGAGGTTCACGTGATTAAACTATGCAATTAAGGTAATATTTTCAAATAGCGCCTGAAGTGCTCCCACCCTCCTCTGCCTTTGACCTTTGTTACAACAGCAAACTTCTCATGGAACACTTTCATAAATATTCTAATAAATAAGTGCATGTGTGACATTTACAGTTTTTAAGGAAGAGCACTATTGCCAGATGTAGCTAGATGTTGACATCTCAACTATTACATAATGCATGCTTATTGGTTACCTAGTCCGTGAGTCCAGTCCACAGAATACATTATTCCTCTACTTCCATATACTACGTAGCTATGTTATACAAAGTTTGATGTGTTCAGCAAAACACTCACACCACATGTGACACACACACTCACACACGCACACACGCACGCCATACACACACCACACACAATGATCAAATCAGTACTAATTCTTACAAGTTAAAATGTTGGCAAATCATACGTATCTCCTTATTGTTACTGGCACGAATAGTTGCTCCAGTCATCACTAAATGTTGACTCAACTGCCTGTAATATCACAACACAATGTAGTATAATACAAAACACACAAGTGCCTAATTATTTTTTCATGCTCCTACATGATGCAATTACAAAGATAGCCATTACTCTCATACAAATAAACACACATTGTGGGTGTAATAAGCAAGTGTATGTATGCTCAGTAACTCATTTACAGTATTAAAACATACTGTACGTGCACTTATTAACAGAGCCTGAAATTATTGTCAGACACCTGCCATTTTCCAACCATTACTAGTTAAAGTCTAAATACAGTTAACAGGTTTTTGTACAACCACATAATAGGATTTTTCAGATCATTTCCAAAACATAATTTCAGGACCTGATACAGTATATGACACAGCAATAACACAAGCCATGTTAGGCTGCAGGACAATTCACTGTGTTACAAGATAAATAATGGATGATGTGAAAGAGTACATTTATCCATGACTTTACAGAAAGACACAGGAAAACATACATACGTACGTATATGTACATACATGTATACGTTCATACATACACAACAATGTCAAGAAACTAAGCTTGTGGCCACAACCGGTTGTGGGTGTACACCTGGTTTAGAAAAATCAGTGTTGCAGTATTGCAATAACTCAGACTAAACTAACTAAACAATACCCATTGGCCCATGGTAATATTAAGCAGTCACTTACAGGGGATTTCCTAAAGAGCAGTAGAGTGGTGCAGCCGTCTACTTTACTCCAAACCATTTTGATGTGGTAAAAAGAATGTACATAGTTGGTAGCAAATTGACAGTTTTACTGCCATACTTTATTTTGCTGGGAAAAGCTCTGTACTTATGAACACAAACGTAGTATAGCTATGACAGAGACATATGTACTGAATGTGAGGAACTAGTGTAGCCTCAGTTATAAAAACCTGTGGGGACCACCAGTACATGTGTGTATGTAAAACAAAATTACATACACCTGTAGTTCTACACTACTACAGAATAGTAGGGATGTAGGAATCATGTGTGCCGTGGATGCCTGGGAATGCATAAACATCTCTGAGTAAACATGGCTTTGGCAGTGTTATGTGTTCTTATCTAACCTGCCAATAATTCCACCATAGGTTTCCACAAGCTCCTTAAATAATTTCAGAATACAAACCTATTTTTCATACTGCTTATGTGGTAATTGTTGAGGGGCATACTTTCATAGATTTCATGAAAGTGACATTTTTCATGAAATTATAATTGTGAAAAAGGTCAAAATAGTAGGCATTCCAATACACTGCAAGTAATAATAAAAGTGTAGAAAAAGTGGAAAATATTCACAAAAATTTACGTAACTACTGTATACGTATATGGTAGATATATTGTTCACATGATCTCCAACTGCTGCCATATAAATACGATGTTCATTTTACATTAAAATGTATTTCATGGGCTCTCGATAAATTTAAACATTCTCTTGGGAAGATTGGGGAAGGCATGCCTCCCATATTGAGTTGCTATGGTAACTTCAAGACCACTTTCTTGACATACTTATCCATAAAGCTTATTGGTAGTAGGTGAAATATCTTCCTACATCACTCACCAATGAAACAATTGTATATGATACACATTCTTGATCTGAAGTCACTCTCTCCAACTTGGTTATTTCAGCTGCTACTTCAAATGTGTATGACTTAAACCTCATTTCGGCCAATGATGATCAGATCCTGTGAATAAAACAGTTCACTTAAGCAATGATGTCAACTAGTACTATGATGGAATGTACTGGGTAGAGGCAAGTCACTACAGGACATGTACTACAGTATCTCCTAGCAACCAACTGACAGAATAAACAACAGGCAATTGCAAACAGCTTCCTCCCTCCTGTCCTTTGATCTACAGGTATCCCAAACTTCATTATTGTTAACAAATTAATCTAATTTGGGCTATCAAGTTAACCCTCTAACCATCATAACCACCATATGGCAGATCGATCTAATAACTTACGCACTGACTATAATTTTGATTTTGCTATAGCTTGAAATCCTCATGCACACAGAGTCCCGGTTACTGGGGTAAACGGATCCCTTGCAGATTATTACGCGAGAGTTACAGAAAATGTCTCGTTGTGAAAGAAGACTAGTTTGTTAGTTGTTTCAGTTGTTAATCATGTCTATCATTAAGAACACGATCTGTAACAATGGGGACAGGTACAGGCTAGAGTTGAAACAGATATCCGCATTATCCGGATATCCGGATAATAATTTACTCTCCAGATAGTACTTTGAAGCCAAGCGGATAGTAATAACTTAAAGCCATTTACCTGTCCAACTTCTCATCACAAGATGAATCATTTTCACCATGGAGAGTTAGCTAAGCTAGTTTTATGTGAAGTTAACAGCTGCCTGGTAAGTTAATCAGCTTGCTCATGAGTGACCAAGCCCATCGTTATGATGAAGCACAGCTATGAATGTTGTTGAAGAAGTTGTAACAGAATAGTTATTGTTTTATAAAGAGTTCTTTAAGACTAGTTATACCTGGAAAAGGTCTTGTAGCAACTGCTACATCTTGTATTCATGTTTTCTCCAGCTGCCAATCTTGTTAGATGAATTCCATTAAGTGCAAAGTAACCCTGTAACATTACCACAAACTTTTTGCTCTCATGTTAATGTTTGTTTGCTTCTAGAACTAGTAAAACAAGGATGCTTACAATAAACTATAAAATGTTTCTATAGCAAGTGATGATGTCACTATCTGTAGGATATCCGGATAGGTCTAGTTCAGGATATCCGGATAGTAAAAGTTGCTATCCATTTCAGCCCTAGTACAAGCTACTTTTTCAAGACACGGCATGAGGGCCATTTCTCTACGCATGCACATTGGGTGTGATAGTGGAAAACTCAAAGAAACTAGACCTGATGTGAATCACTTCATGGGGTAACGCCTTAGAACCAGAGACAAATATAACATTTGCCATCCAAATAGCCTCTGTGTCTGAACATAATTCAGTTTGCTCAGACATAATGTCCTAGCTATCAAAAGAAAAGGGATGGAGCCTAATGGATACAATTTGTCTGTTTGGTTTGTGGCTTGTACTGCTAATCATAACTTACACTTAGTAGGCCTACCACTTACTCCCAGGAGCAATGAATGATGTGAACAGCTGATACCAGAATTAATAACCATGTACAATCTAACTCTTAGTTGAAATGTCCCATTCTGTTCTACCATGGCCGATCAAGCCTGCACATGACAGGACATTATGACCAGTCTATTGCAAAATGTTATATTTGTCTCTGATTAGAACAGTATTAGAAGTACTATTATACACTCTCAGCTGGTTTGATAGAGATAGGATCATGTTTACAGCTGATTTTAACTTTTGTAATTTGTCCTTTAAAAACAATCTTGTGGTTTATGCCATTTTCTGTCCATGGTATGCTCTGCTGGATAACCTGACAGTTAGAGGGTTAACACAAAACAGGACCACATACACAGGGTAATAGGTGTTCCACTGGATATACAGTACAATGGTTATACTCACCAAATACTAAACACTGCAGTTATGTTGTAGTCATCCTCTGGTGTGCTAGGCTACACGTGTGCTACAATACAAGAGACACAGGTATATGTGACTATAAAAATGATGGTATTTATTACACTAATTATCAGAAGAGCTACTGTATTCGGAGTGTTTTGATTGGTACTAAGAGCAGAAGGTTGCTTTTGTTACTCACGGCACACATCCTTTGTACTTTTCATGACTGAGAAAATCTAATAGAGCCTGCACCTACTTTTGCTGCACCCTAGATGAGGAAACAAGCAGCCTCAGTGTTGGATGCAGTCACAATGTGATGGGTGAGAACTTCCACCTGAACTCATCCAAGCAGGAGAATCCACACTAGTAAATGAGGTGATAAAACTATTCCCTGGGTTTAGAAAATTGGAACTCCGCACACCAATAAGTGTGTAGAGGCAGTAGCAGAATAAATCAGCCAAAGGCACTTTTCCTAACAATTACAGTATCTTTGCTGACCAAATTCATTATACCCTCTAACGTACAGTTTCAATGTGGAAGTCATTAATACCCAACAAAAATTCCAGATAATGGCTGGCCAATTTCTGACCCATATGTAGCACTGCACCTCAGAGGTGTTCCCTCATTCTCTAACACAAATACAAATAAACAGTATCCTGACTGTGTATGAGAGGGGTCCCTGTACTAGTGTATTCTCATTAGTGCCCTGGAGACACATAAAATTGACAGCATCATAAAATCTCAGCTCGTACAGTATGAGCTCCATTAAAACCCACCACAAACTTCATTGGAACAATTAATAAGAAACTTATTACTACTGTCACAATGTCTAGTAGTTTTGTTCAAAATTTGCATTACACAGCTAGCTACCACCAGCACTAGTCTCGCGTGGCCAGACCGCTTATTCTCCGTCACGGCGCTTATCGATTAGAGATTATAAGCGCCTACTCCGAAAAAGGGTCTGGTCCAGAATCAATACGTAAACTCGTTTTCACACCCCAAGCAAGAGTTCGGGGTGTTTAATCAACTTTCGTCATAAAACGTATACTTCCTTTTAAATTTCAAGCCACGTACGCACTGGAAATGCCATGAACGATAGCCGGTAGAGTTGATGAGACACTGAGGCTGGTTTTCTAAGGCTAAAAAGGGCACGGGTTGATTCCTTGCTCAGTTCGCCTTTAGCCTTTTCGTTTTCACAAGGAATCGATCCATGACCTTGTTAACCGTAGAAAACCAGCCTCAGTGTCTCTCATCAACTCTACCGGCTATTGTTCATGGCATTTCCAATGCGTACGTGGCTTGAAATTTAAAAGGAAGTATACGTTTTATGACGAAAGTTGATTAAACACCCCGAGCTCTTGCTTGGGGTGTGAAAACGAGTTTACGTATTGATTCTGGACCAGACCCTTTTTCGGAGTAGGCGCTTATAATCTCTAATCGATAAGCGCCGTGACGGAGAAAAAGCGGTCTGGCCACGCGAGACTACACCAGCACAACATAGAGTACCTGTAGCATCATACAACTAGTGTCAAGGTCTTCATACAGGCTGTCGAGCAGTACACAATCCGACACAATGCAAAGCACGTACATGCGCGTGTGCGTTAATTAAAGTAATGAGCGTCAGTTCGAGTAATCAGTGCAGGGTGCTCTTTAATTAGAAAATAGTGCTTTTGCAGGGAATCTAGAGCAGGTAACAGCAAGACGATTGCTCGTATTGCTTAGCCTTATTTCGCAGTGGGGATCTCAGTTATTAGATTGTCACAGAAAGGTCAGGTGGGTTATAGAATCCATAAAGTTAGTCTGGCGCCGCCCGTCCTTTTGCAAAAAAGGGGCGGGCGGCGCCAAACTATAAATTTTATGTGCCCACATACTCAATTTTGCAGGCCCTGTCACATTTTGTAATATATGTCAATGCAAGTCACTGACAAAAGATTGTGACTATCTGTCACCTACAGCATTGAGGATGTCAAGGTATCATTGTATTACATAATGTGCATACCGTACAGTGTAATAATTTAACAGGGGGAATTTTTGACAAATTTGGCAAATTGTTGCATCAACTTTGTCCTCGTCAAAGCTCACGTGACTGGTTAATTAGAATACTGAAGTCAACGCATTTGTGCAAATTTTCCTTGTAAATATTTGACAATGGTGAATTTGTCAAAATTTCCCCCGTCAAATTATTACGCTGTACAGTACATGTTTGTATGTGTACTGGTGTCCTAGTGTTAGGCTACTCTGCCCCTTCACAAAAAGTAAGGGTCTGAGTCCTTGTGGCGCTTATGAGCTCCTGGTGATATACAGATACTAAACCCTCAGATTCGGTGGTAGCCAATTCACACACAAATCTCCTTGGCAACACATTGCTTTTTTAATTGAAGAGCAATCATCAGACGTAACCAGCAGCTATGTGTGCTATTTAATTGAATTCCTTTTAAATGATATGGTATCTGTATTTCACCAGATACTTACATTAGTGAAGGGGCAGGCAGCACCAGACTAGTGTAAGGCATATAGCAGAGGAGGGCAGACACAATTTAAGTGCTGCTATAACAAATGTTTTGTTCATAGTGTACTCAGTGACATTAAGCATAATAATGTTTATTGTTGCTTTGTCTAACATGTGAAGAGTTGGGGCATGCATGACTTACATGAAATGGAAAGTTTTCAAAAAAGCCAAACATACCATTATAAAGCTTCTTGATCCAATTGTCCAGTAAACCCTATCCAACCTAGTTTTGTATAAAATAGCTGACTGTATTATCCAAAGATTCCTAGAAGTAAAGTAATACAAAGGAAAGCTTTCCAACATGTCAGAATGTGACTGTATGTGACTATTGAAGTACATAACCACGATGCAGAATGGGTTTGTTGAAGGAATTCCACTGTACATGTTCATAATTTAATTTGTTTATTTTCAGGTATCTTCTTTAAGTTTGTGAATAACCTTACCATCTACTAGTATAATTTCTATAGTCTTTTAACAACAATGTTCAGATAAGTAAAGATCATTCATTTATGGTTCAAATACTCTAATAGAGCGTACACCTGGGCCAATCTAGAGTCAGATCCTATACATTTTTGCCCCATTAACAGTTTTGAAAGTGGACTCATAATGCATGTACTCATAGTTTGCATGGATGGAGTCTCTGTAATATTCTGTACTAATATAACGTACAAGTTTAAGCATCCATATACATATTTCTAGAAGTTAATGTATTTCCTTCAACAACCTCATATATGACATACTGTGTTGTAATATCAGATGTACTGTATGTGTACATTGCTTAACTATAATGGGAAATGATTCATTAAATACATGCATGTGAGAAATATGAGTTATCAGTGAATTTTAAATTATACTTTGTAATTTATTTACAGATGTAGACGTGATATCTCCTGAGTTGATGGATCCAACCAATCATTGATATTATAAACACAACAACATAATGTAAATGTGTTGTAGATGGTAAGTTAAACATATTACTTCTTTATACTTCCCTTGTGATACTGTATATCTATACAGGCTCCATCACTAAACCAGTGTACATCCTGTCAACATTACAATAGATGAACACTTACTAATAGTCCAATGATCACACCTAACATCTCATCAATCAGTATTTCAGATTACTTCACTGGTCACTAGCTAATACACACTACACCATCACTGTGATGTCATTGTATAGTGATGAACCTGATGGAGTTAGTAACCAAATGACTATCAATAAGTTGACTGGTATAGTTGAACTGAACACTTTGTATGTCGGTTTACTCATAAAAGAATTTGTTAGGATAAATGAAGCCTATTTTTACTGAGATTACTCTAATAGAGCAAAATCTTGTTGAAAAACTACTCTAATAGAACTACTCTTGTTCAGTTAATTGTCTGTGTGTACAATGGACCCTCTTCTATTCCCTGACACCTTGAAGTTATATGATAAGGTGCATGTTCTCATAGAGATTTCAGATCTGTACCCTAATCCTGACTAGTAAATACATAATTATCTACAATGTACAGTGGTTTTATTGGGGGATTCCATTTTAAATACCAGTTTAATACTATAAACTGTTCAATTTTTAGGTACCTTCTTACATATAACCACAACAACTACTGTTGCTATTAATGTCATGTCAGTTACTGAGATCACTGGAGATGATCCAAGTCACCAAGTGTGTACCAGTTGTACTAGTTCTCAACCTGTTGCTAAAGTGGGGGACAGTCCACTTGTTATATCAAACCTTATTGGTGGAGATTATACTGCTTGTTGGAGATGGTGACTACATCCAGTAGATTACCTTAGATCACCAAAGGACAACAGTATGTGTGACTGCTTGTAATGAGTCCAGTATTATAACAAATATTTCAGTGTACAGGTATGGACATGATAGTTGGAATTAATGGTATGTAATGCAAACACAATAATTTTATCATTTATTAGGTATGGCATCACTTGTAATATTCTGAGTGTTCAATTAGAGTGTTTAAAATTTTTAGTAGCTAACTATGTCATGTAGAGTTATGATACCTTACATCAATTATATGATGAAATTTCATTGAAGGTTGTGTATCACATAAGAACAGAGGGTGTGGGTGGTAGCAGTGATATTACCCGAGGTTTCAAAATGAGAGTGATTGTGGGTCATTCCACTAGAACTAACTTGACACAGTAGAGCACAAAAAATTGCACATTTCACTTTACTGTTCATATTAATGGCGTCATCTCCAATCACCCAACTGTCGTTCATGTACAGACAGCATTACATGCATTAGGGGCTGTTTTGTGGAGACTATAGTATGTACATGGATCCTGAAAACAGCTAAACTGAAAAGTGGAATTTCTCTCAAGAGAATTAACATTTCAGCCAACTAGTGGTGACAGTAAAAAGAATGTCAACAACAGACATGTGTGGTTTGGCTCCATTACAAGTTTAGGAAAGGGTTGTGATGGATATTACTTTTTATGGCTTCCTCATAGGAAATGTATGATGGAAATTTTGATTGACCGTAAATATTGTGTCAGACATTTGAATAAAAAGATTTTGAAATACTTTTAGTGGGTCAAGCAGTACATACTTCAAATAAGCCAAATTTCAAGATCATGTGTAATTCAAATTACATCTGTGAGTTATTAAATGTTTTTGAGGATCCACTGGCAACTCAACACGTATATACTATATAACCCACATAGTTTCTTCAGACATTGTACAGCTGTAGTTATACACCTTGTTCACACTACAGGTACATCACATGTATACTAGTGAAATTTATTCCCTACCTTTTTTCATGGCTATACTCTGTAAATACGAATTAAATGTCCACTAGATAGCCACAGGTGTCCCTTGTTTCATTGCTCTTTATTTATATGATTTCTAGAAATTTTTGTACTTAGAGTATGTACAGTGTTGGGCAAGTTCCTTTGTAAAAGTAACTAGTTACATATTACTTGCAACAGAACTATTTAGTTACAGTTACATATACCCATAAAATAAAGTAACTGTAATAATATTACATATTATATTACTTTGTGTCCACAGTCTTAAGCTGTCACGTGTGAAACTACCACCTTATCACGTGACATGATTGCATGGTTGGACAATATGCAAATTTTAGTTATAAGTAAGAAGCTGGTCACTAAGCTTCATTCAGTAGGCCTCATTACTTCGCTGTGGCTAGGCATTACTCAGAGGATAACTAACGAGATTAGTAACTTTGTTACTTGTAGTAATAATATTACGTAATATTAGACTCGTTACAGTAGCTATATTACTTAGGTAACGCGTTACATTTGTAAGTAAAGTATCTTGCGTTATATTACCTGTTTTTATAGCGTATTTCGTTATATTACTTTGTTACTACAAAAGTAATAATATTACGTAACGCGTTACATAAGTAGCGCGTTACTCCCAACACTGAGTATGTAGCACAGGGGTACCAGTGTTAAGTACACTTTTCTTGTTTTTAGCAATCACAGAACCTACAACATATTGAAGAGTAGTGTGGTTTTTCTTTTTTTTTACTGTAAAATAACTAAGTACTCATAGACAGTGGAATATGGTCCCCCACCCCCACACACACTCACACACACAATGTCACACATACACACCTTTGTTGGTCACAAAAGAGTGACATAAAAGAGCAGCAAGAGAGATCTTATAATGTCTCATTAAACAGCTACTTAATTTTCTCCGTAACTAAATAAAAGACTATCTTTGAGCTTTTCCTGGGGGTAAGCTCCATTCATTGCCAAAGTTTCCCCCACACTTTTGGCTGCACCACCTCCGATGAATCTAGGTACTATTGGTAGTGGAGTACATAACTATCCTTAGTTTAAAAATACTACATGCTTTTAGGAGTAGATAATGATAACGTTATAATGGTGGGCATTATTTGTGACTAAATTTGGATGTACATACATCAATAGATTTATCAAGACACAATTTCAGAGATTATGGGTTGAATTTTAATTTGGTTCACAATAAGTTCAACCATGATGTCCATAGCAAGCTGAAGACCATGATTTTGAGCATGGGCTGGTGTATCAACAGAAAATGTTTCAAGTTATAATTGTGGAGACTATATCATATGGTTGTTAAGGCCACTCAAAGTGAAAGAAATATACATCTGGGCAATTGTCTAAGAGTGGCCATTTCCAAAGACTTGTGTTCCAGCTGGTTGGTGTTACTTTTACAGTAGCTAACACATGTCTTCAGAACTCACTTGTGACCTGAGCAAACTAGTGGCATGATCATGGGCATGGCTGTGGTATAAATATGTAGTGTATTGATGTGGTTATCCATTCATGGTGAAAAGTCAACTTCAACAATTTGGTAGCTGTACATGTAAAAGCCTTTAGAAGACATAACCACTTTTAGTAACATACAGCTAGATTAATGTTGGTGTGATTTGAGCATTTCATCAATAACAAAAAATTACCCAGATCTGGCCTGTATGGAATTCCCCAAATTTGCAGATGAAAACAAGTAATCAAGTTTGCCTGTAAACAAACATACTTGTTTACTAATTCTGTCAGTCCACACCCTAGTGATGGGCGTAGTGTGATGTAACACACCCTGACCACATATGGTACCACTAAATTATATAAACAAACCACTTAGTCTGAACATAGAAGCCATATAGTTAGTGTTATTCATCCCTGATGGATGAATGGCATTAAAACTTGGCTATTTTCAGTTGAATTGGTTGAGTGTTGTTTATGAAATTTGATCAGTGAAAAATGGCTGTGTCTATCTGTGTAGTTTTGTGTCTGCTATCTTCACTATGTTCAAGTAGAGCTGGTAAGTGTTACTGTAATTTGTGTTATTTGTGAATACTATGCTCTGATATACATCGTAGTTAACAATGATTACTTCAACATACAGTGTAGATATTAATAATAAAATCACTGCTATAGTTTATTGTTGTCTTAATATAATATTTTGTTTTGTTTTTCTATGCTATAGCAGAAGACTCAGTTGAAGCCTGTGTGTCATTTGATGCTAACCGTGATGCTTTTCTTAATGTCCAATGGAATGTAAGTACTTTATATGAACAGTAAAGCATTTAACAGTGTGGTGATGTGTATACGCTGTAACAATAATATGCTTTGGGTATAGAATGAATGTAGCTAATGTTGTGATGATTGTACAAATAGTATACCTGTGACAAAGTTAAATATATGATATATACTATGATTATTGGATGCATGTAGTTTATTACACTTACTGTACATATTATGGTTCACCTGTATAATTTATGGTGAAATTCAACTACCCACTGTACATATAAGGAGATTAGGTCAGTAATTACCTAACAATGAATTTGATTATCATAACTGCTAAGTAAACTGTTGTTGTATGACATCATTAATATGGTGTATGTACATTTGCAGTTTACTAATAGAACAAATATCACCTTTAATGGAATGAGCCAAGTGTACAATGGAACTAATGCTACAGATATACCACTGAATATCAACAGAAATATCAGAAGAGATAATGATCATGTTAGTGTTACAGTATGTGACCAAAATAATGAATCATCTTGTCAAGTAGTAACTCATGGTGAGTATCTATTAGTCCACTAACACGTTGATTTGATTTTAATTTTTCCATGCAGCCACTAAACATTTATATGATGTTACATGGAGAAGGATAAATAATAACACATTGGAATTTACATGTGAAGTGGCTTGTAGAACACCATCAATTGCAGGGTGTAGTGTTGTGCTTAGTAATCCTGGTGGAGGTGAATGGTCTAATGTCATTACTGGACTAATTGAAGATATCAGCTCACGTTTTGTTACTGTTGTTGTTAACAATGTGGACCCAATGAGATCTTATAATTATAGTGCTAGTGCTCTTGTCATAGTGAACAGAACAATAATTTTTACTACTCTTGTAAGAGGAGGAATACCTGCACTGATAATACCTTCAACAACATGTAAGAGATAAATCAACATACTCATTAGCTACAGTAAATTACATTGTACAAAAAGGCAATGAGTATCTATATGTTATGTTAATACTTGTAGTAGCTGACAATTAACATGTCATATTCAATAGTATCTCTGCATTAACCATTCAGTAGCACTGTAAAATATCAAAGATACCTAAATAGCATATCACACCATTTTCCTGGTGGTCTGATGTCATTACTGAACTAATTGAAGATATAAGCTCAGGTTTTGTTACTGTTGTTATTAACAATGTGGACCCAATGATATCTTATGATTATAGTGCTAGTGCTCTTGTCATTGTAAACACAACACTCATCACTTCTGATGTCACATGAAGAATCATATCTGCCCTGATAATATCTTAACCAAATGTAAGATAACAAATCTAAACATAATTGTGCTATATACAGTAGAAAAAGACGTAATGGGTTAGTACCATATAGCCAGAAAAATTGGTGTGAGGAAAGTTTGGAAATTTGGCAAATAAGTGGTGTTTCACACCAAATCATTGTACAATACAAATCTGTCTCTACTAAAGTCGTCAATTTTTTTCTTGTCAAAATCCTATCATGGAACATTCGCCTAAGTTTCCTCCCACCAAACGTTCGGCTATACATTAGTAGTTGTAGCAGTTATTATATTGTAATATCATTGGACTGTCAATAACCACACTATACAAGGTACAGTACACAACCTTGAATAGGTGACTACCTACACAGGATGCATGTACCACACTGCTACTGAATGTTTAATTCAGAGCTACTATTAAATACTGATGAAGACAGTGCTAATTAATAAAATTGTGCCAAGAACACTTGCTAGCTAACACTGTAAAGTGTAACATGTATGTATCTTGAGTTTAGTATAAACTGGATATTGAATTGCTATCAGCTACTTTGAGAGATGAAACATGGAACACCTAGTCAAACATTCAGGCTGTTCACAGTAATGTATTTTTGGCCAGATTGTGACTCCCATTCATGTATGGTGTTAAGATTATTGTGTACTTTTTAGCGTTACATGTAATCTCGTAAAATAAGTTTGACTGAAAGTTGCTTAGTGATCAGCAGTAAAGAAGGAAAAATTCTTTCAATTATTACGACAATGACAGGTACACTTGCGTAGATAACAGCTAGTTTAATAGTAAATGTACATGTGTAATGTATTATTGATCTGTCAATCACCACAACATACAAGGTACACATTCACCCATATGGTGCATGTGCTATGCAGTTAATGCAGAGCTATATATAACAGGGCCGGAGCACTTTTTCAGCATTAATTTTTAATATATTTATCCTAGTCGCTGATAGGCACTGGCCAATTATGTTGGTGTGTTTTTTGGAATGATAGATACCTAAAGCATCATGCTAGCATTGCGATATAATGCCATGCAGTAGAATATTTACTAGTTAAATCCTTCCCCGTGACAATCCGACAGTCATGGAAAGATCGAAACACTCTAATAGAACAGTCAGCACATGCAACAAAGAGAATAAGAAGCATTAAGGGCTTATCCCAGGAAGCTAATATGTTCTTGGCATGGTGCTGGAAATGCAAGTTACTCATTATACTGCATGAGCAGTTGCTGTCCTTTGCTACAACTCAGAAGATCAATCAACAAGGATGTATAATATTTATACATAATTATTTGTATACAAAACTACAAAGATGTAGACAAACATCTCTACAGCTTCTGAGGGACTATGGATATGCCCAGACCTCTGCTCTAATATGCCTACGAACTCTGGAACACATCCCAATTTTGAAGTATTGTTATTATTTGTGTGTATAGACACTTCTCCTGTCATATGAAGAACTTCTCTGCACAAAGAAAACACACAAAATAAAAGCATAATGTATTTCTGAAAAGCATAAAAACAAGCATAATAGGTAGAAAATTGGGAAAATGCCAAAAAGCATAATAGGCAAATTTTGGAGCATAATAGACTCAAGCCTAATACTGTGTTACGTAAAGAAATTAATGTGAACATATGATTTACTAGTAGTATATTAAAAATTATAAATTTAAAAATAAAGTGGGAATCCAAGCGATAAAAAGTAGTGAAACAAGAGAAGAACGATGGTAGCTATTACAGAATAGCTCGGTGGGAAATCCCTACTTTGGCATGATATAGCCATTATTTTGTGTTCAATGCCAAAGTAGGAATTTCCCACCGAGTCATGCTGTAATAGCTACCATCGTTCTTCTCTTGTTTCACTACTTTTTATCACTTGGATTCCTACTTTATTTTTAAATTTATAATTTTTAATATACTAGTTTTGTTTAATTTTTTTGTTAAGGCATATACAGCTAGTTATAAACACGTGGCTGTTCTATTAGGGTGACTGCTGTGTTAGAGTATCTTGAGGCAGCATGCAAGATGTGCGCTTGCCCAAAAATGGGCGTGGTTTCGATCGATTATAGAGTATGTCGAGTCAGCCTTCCAAATTGAAGGTGTGCGGTCACTGAAATACAGCTAGTGCAAAAGGGGTGTGTCATCGTGGTTTCAATTGATAGATCGATAATGTGTAGAATGAAGAATAGGCGTGATCTTGTGACCTATCGTGAAGCTATCTAGTACCAGTACCTCCGTACAATACCCTCCGTCATAGATTATATCAGTAAGGAATATAATCTATTCCTCTGTACAGTAGCGTACTCTAAGCGTCTTAAATAATCTTGTGGCGTCTATTATGCTGCTTAAAGAAAGTGTTGATACGGAAAATTAATGCCTCGATATAGTTTCGTTGGATGAAGAAGAAGACAAGCAGCCTGATTGAAGATAAAAGAAATGACAAGGCGCAGAGGACACACACTCGTCAGAACCCCAAAAGGCACATCCCACTGGTGAGTTTGTTATTGTTGCGTAAAATGGTGGCCGTGCACTGCTTCATTTGGCCTCTAGGCTTGCGACTGTGGCCAGTCAGGCAGTCAGTCTAAAATTCAAAGTTTTGGCGATCTTTAAAATTCTGTATCTGGCCACCTGTAAGTGTTTTGTTGTATTTAATGCTGTTTTATGTGTTATATGGGCTAGTACTATTGCGTAAAGGTGATTTTCGTCTCGTAAGATATCTCTAGGATGATTTTTAAAGGTGGGATTTTGGACAGTGAGCGAAAATTTACATGGATTCCTACTTAAACGGTACGACCGTACCGTTTGATAGCTAAATGCAGTGAGTTTAACACAAGTACTAGCCAGTAATTTGCTAGGAAAAATAGTCTCAGATTTAATCCCAGAGCATACAATTTTCCTGGGGGAGCATTCCCCCAGACCCATTGGCACGACAAGTGCTCAGCATTTCACTGCCTACCCCTTGGTCTGACCACTTTAGAATTGCTTCCTCCAACCCTGTATAATATAGCTACTACTGCATATCAAACAGTACAATTGACCAGAAAAATGTCCAACTAAAAGTCCAGTGTGATGTTCTTCCAATAGTTTTCACTTCAGCAAAGAAGGTACGTACGTGCTACTACTATCCGTGGTCTCTATTTAGAATTCAAGTGGTAGAGAATTTGATCTGATACAGTGAGCTGTTGACCTAAAGTAATCACTTCCTGTACCTGTTCCCCATTCTCTGTCCATCTCTAAGCTACAAGATGGTGGGGCGTAATTCAGGATCTGCTGTATAACTGTTGTGAGCTCAAGGTAACAACATTAGTTAATTAGTGGAGTATTGATCCACCCGAATTTTTCATCTCTGAAAATGAAACGGCTTCATACAGGCGTGGAAGTATGCCAGCAATAACTTAGTGATTGAAATTTGTGCCTATCATAGCCTGTAGAACAGACAATCAATCATGATGACATTTCCTGCAAATGTAACTACTGTATTTCTAATTCAATAGTGCCTATTGTAATTCTACTGCAAGTGCCAAGGTGACGGATTCAATTGCAAAAGTGATGGATTTTACTGCAAAAGTGATGAATTCAATTGCGAATGCAGGCAAAGTCAGTTGCAAAGGTGATGAATTCAATGGCAAAAACGTGTAATAGCAGACTCACATATATATAGTGCTGTCCAGTAGAATCGTGCATCCAGGGCTGGAGCCCACGGTACAGCCACTTTGCAGCCAGTTGATTTTGCAAAAAGATCAAGATACTCTAATAAAGCAATTATCGCAATATACTCTAACAAGTAGAAGGAAAATTAGGAATTTTAAGCTGGATTTGGGATCAAAGAACAAAAGCAAGGAAACAAGGGAACAGCTAAAAGTTGTGAAACAAGGGAGGTTACCTATACCTGCAGATATACTAGTGGACATCTAATCCCTACTCTTCAGTCTATAACCATGACTGAATTAGGGATTACATGTCCACTAGTAGATCTGCAAGTATAGGCAACCTCCCTTGTTTTGCAACCTTTTAGCTGTTCCCTTGTTTCCTTGCTTTTGTTCTTTGATCCCTAATCTAGCTTAAAATTCCTAATTTTCCTTCTACTTGTTTATTTACTTTCTTATTAACACAATTATGACTACTGACTCCACATGTACCACATTAAAAGAAAGAATGATTCCATAAAATAATTTTGCGCCTGAACATGTGCCCCAATAATCAGTTACGCACTGAAAAGTGAGGTGGCCAAACTAGCCATTACACTTCGTTTGTAGCTATGTTCCGCTCGTTACACAGCGTTACAAATGAAGAAACAGTGCAAGAAACTTCTCTGCAATGAATCCAGTCACTACGGAAAATGCGGGCGAACAGCATGACACAGCCAGAGGGAAGCCATATCGTGCTATCACAAATTGACACCTTGCATTGTCAGTGAAAAGAACTGGAACACAAAGGAGGACAAAGGTAAGTCCATAATATGTGCATTGTATGTACTGCGGTTGACAAAAAGGCACGTCTAGGGATGAAGCAACGTCGAACAGTGAAAAAATCAAGCCCGTCACAGCAGTTATGCTTGGCTGAAGGTATCAGTTAGTTAGTTAGTTAATTAGTTAGTTAGTCAGAATTAAATTCTGTTAAACAATTTTTTTTTTAAATTCTGTAGAAACTTGTTGGAAGGGTTTGAGGTCACTCTGAAGGCATTTTTGGGCTTGGCTATGCCTAACCAATACTGCCAAGCTATTATGAAGGAAATTTGAGGCTGGTTTTAGGGTGATATTGTTGGGCAAGAACGCCCAAAACTGCATGATCCCTAATATACAGTACTACTGTACTGTATGATACAATAATCATCGCAATACTCTAATAGAGCATTCAGTACAGAATATAACCACATTTCTAATTTATACTACTTTGTCTAAACCATTACACCTAATTGTCTTGAAATTACTTTTCAAAAGTTCCAGTGAGTCATGTGCATGGCATTGCATTGGTAATTGCTCATGCTTGTCATGCATTAGCATTTTTACAATCAAAATTGCTTTTGTATCTCAAAGAACTATCGTCAAAGTACAATTAGTTAGCTATACTACTAGTTATAGATGTGAAATTGAATTAATTGATACTATACAGTGTAGCACAAGATTACATCGATCCTTGGTGTTAGCAGAAACCAGAATGATCCTGTGTATGTATAAAGTAACCTCCAGATGCCACTTCTGAGAGTCCAAAAATTTCCGTTGGTGAGCATGCTACCAAACCCCCCTAAAGCTTGGCACACTACTTGTCACATGCACTTGAGTACCATTTGAATATCACGTCAGACCAAGGAGCCAAGTGTATTTATACTGAAGGATAAGTAACATCAGTGGTCCTCGTCTGTGATCCACAGTAGGCTGGGTATGAAACAGTTGGTGCAAGGGTTGTCCCACCAATATGAAAAGACACAGTAGGTATGACAAGTGATGTGAGTACCTTTACTGATGTCACCACCTTACTCGTGTAGTGCCTGAATGTAGGTTTATTCAATCACCTGAGTTGCAGTGGTAACAACTCTACTGACAAGAGTGGCAATCAGAAGTACTAGCTGGGGTAGTTTGGCCAGAGTGCAAAGAAGCTGCTCTCTGAGAGTCTACCATAGTAGAAGGTAAGAGCCAATTAATATTACTGGCTTCACTAGACAATCCAATCTATGAAGCCTGCTTAGTTGCAGGTGGTCTCCTAATCCCTTTCAATTACTTCTTCTCTAAACTAATTGACAAATCAGTCAAATTCTCAGTGTCAGTCACAACTTCGTATGATTCTGTAGGCACTGAAGAAAGTTGTTGGCTTAACAGTTCATTGCGTAGAGCCAACTTTGACATTCTCTACTTGGTAGCAACTATTGATTCCTTCAACTGCTGACTCTGAACTGTTGCTGTTTTCTCTGCAGCTGAAAGTACTTCCTTATAGTCAAGCAACACTAACCTGGTGTGTTCCTCTATCAACTGCTTGATACTAAGGATTGCTGTAATTCCGACAACTTATCTTCTGACTGACCAAGTTGTTTTACTGGGAAATTGAGCTTGTCAGTGAAGGGTTAGGGTTGAAGTTGTCGAAGCCATTGAATGTTCTGGCACTGAAGCCTTTGGGCCTGAAATTTCAAGAAAAAGTACACTAGTTCTCATCCTGAAGCTCCAATTGTTGGATGCCATCAAAAATTTGTTTCACTACTAAATTGTATATTCATTCATTCATCTCCTTAAGCTTGCCTTCTATCATTATTTGAAGGTCATCAAGTGTACTGAGCCTGTGAAAGTTTATGAATCTGTAAGATACTTAGTCTAGTGTATTTGGAGTTTAAAGGATAAACTTCTACAGTATACGAATAGAAGACTTCATTCTTGATTTCTTTACATAGAACTCTTTTTCCTCTACAACTACAAAGGCTAACAACCTCTACACTAACTAACGCCAACACTTATAGTTCCACAATCACATCTCAGTAGGACCTCCACTATAAAGAATCTGTTGTTATAAAGTATAAAGAATGTTTAATTGATCATAAAACAAAAGGTAGTGAAACCATAAAATATATTGTAACATAATTTTTATTTATTAAGACTTTACAGCACAAGTGCTGAAGGTCTGTAGGACATCTGGTCCTATACAGCCTGTTATTACAGAAAGTATGTTTGAAAAGGTAGAGAAAGGAGAAAACTTCTATGACTGCAACTTATACAGTAGTTAACTTGATTTTTTCACTGTTTAATGTTTTTTCAGCCCAAGACGTGCCTTTTTATCAGCTATGATGCAGTGCATGCATCATTTTGTTATTTATGCCCCATTTATTTCTCCACTACCATGTAGGCATTGATTCATGGTAATATTTCATGGCTTCAGTACTTTTTATTTGTTATGCTGTGTAAAGGGTTGAACACAGCTGAAACTGAAGCCCTTTTACATTTCAGTAATAGATAGTGAAGGTGTTGATTTGGTCCATGGTCACTAGATTGAATGCAGAGGCACTTCTCATACTGTTATTTTTTAACACTGTGTGACAGATGGAACATACGTAGCTGAAACAGAAGTAAAATGGTCACTTCGCATTTTAATAATTGATTGTTAGGGTGCACTATGTGTCTGGCAGTATTCTTTGCTTTGATGTGGTACAGTATGTATTGATTCACCAGTAACTAAAAAACAAGCAAGTGTGAGTAAAATTGTAGGGATGAATTCATCTACACCTACAACTATATTACTGGATATTAGATGTCTAATTTAGTCCATTGACAGGGTGAAGTGGGAAATGAATGTCCATATAGCAATATCCAAGAGTACTCTTGTCCTACTCAAATGTAAAATTCTATATAATAGTTATACGGGCACAATGTGGAGTCTATGAAATTTATAAACCTGAAGGCCCGGGCTGTAGCGCACAAGCAAAGCGAGGGCGCTACTAAGGGCCTGAGGGTTTATAACTTTCATAGACTCCACATTGTAACCGTATAACTGCTTTAGACTCTATTTCACATTACACTCAGATTACTTACCTCATCCACGGCTGTTTCTGCTGTAGGCTCGGCAAAAGCGGCTGGTTTTCTTATGATAATACTAGCATCATGGCAACTATGCGTCCTCACATGTCAAAATAATTGTGCTCATTAAATCACTACATGTGAGCAACTTATAGCGATTGGACAAACCTAGATTTTGAGCATATGTTATATTGTGCCTGAAGGTGTGGAGTGTATTACAAAACAAGGTGGAGTATATGAGATTTATTACCCACCCAAAACAGCCTAGAGTCTAAATACCATAATTATATATTTACACTTGTTGCAATTATGTGTAATGTGTGATATGTATTTTCAGACACTTATATAAGGTATCATCCATAATTTTCAACATTTTCATAAGCATACAGAGGGTACCCATTTGCTTACCCCCTCTCTCCTACTCAAAAGCGTACTATAAAAATTGATGTGATAACTATTCAGTGTTAATGGGTTTCTTAATGTGTTAACTTGTCAGAACGTAGGCATTGAAAGAATGCTGATGATTTATATATAGCCTTGTGTACACTACATAGCCAACTCTTGAAGCAGTCATTCAGAGTCCAGCTGCAACTCAGCTCCTACAACCATAAACATTCTAACCAAACACCAGCAGCAGTACTAAACTGGATTATTTCTCTATGTGGTGCTACTACTAAGACCAACATTTTGAAAGCCTTACAAGTGAATTTACCCTAACGTACTCTCTGTACTCTTGCAAAGATGCTGAAAACAATGGATGATCCCTAAATGAACAGCTGTCTACTTTGTATAGAGATTTAATAAGTAATTATTGGCTCTATACATTGTAATAAAAGATGTGATAATGTGACTGATCACATTTCCAACCCCAATCATGTCCTTGTGTTTGTAGTGTATGTCAATACATTCTCTACCATCATGACAATGAAATAACATGCTGCTTAACTGCATTGTAGCTCCCACGACTATTGCTACTATTACAACATCCACCACTATCACTGCTACTACTATCTATGGTACAGCTGCTACAACTGTCGCTGTATTCACTACTCGTACTTCATCCTCAACTCCTACTTCATCCTCAACTCCTACTTTACATGCAACCTCAACTCCCATCACCAGTTCTAGTTCCTCTAATTCCAATGTTGGGTTAATAATACTAGGTGTACTATTGGCAATTATTATTATTATTACAACCATCATTATCATCATTCTTGTAATTGTAATTGTGGTGTGGAAGAGAAACAGAAGTGGATCCACTAAACCAGAGGGTGTATATTACAGTACTATTGATGAAAGAACATTACAAACATCTCTACCAAATAAACCAGAACTACTTTACACTGAAACGGATGATGAACAAAACAATGGCATAAATATCTCCAATGCAAATTGCAACCCCACCATGCAGGATAATCCTGCTTATTCTGACCCTAAAGAACAGGTTGTATTACAAGATAATCCTGCTTATTGTGGTGTAATAAATGACCAAGTCAAGTTGCAAGATGATCCTGCATATGAAGTTACCTCTTGATAAGGAATGATGACTTTTACTGTGCCTGTTAGTTATGTAGAGCAATGTAGTTTTAAATATTACTGTAATTGTATTACGTATGTACATTAACTGAACTTTGTGATTTGTTGTGATGTGGTATATTGCTAGATCCTCACAATTTTTTAACCGCAATAGTAGTCAGTAAACAACATTTAATCCAATACATGAGTTAATGAGTTCTGACGTACTAAATGAGCAAGAATTGCATTGTCAGAGCACAGCAAATATACCACTGTACTTGTAAAATAATCATTTTAATTTATTAAAGCTTTACAGCAAAAGTGCTGAAGGTCTGTAGAACACCTGGTCCTACAGCCTGCTCAAAGACATTAGACACTAAGACATTAGCTACTTAAGGTGTGTTTGAAAAGTTGCAGAAAGGAGAAAAAATCCATGATTGGACCCAGGTAGCCTCGAACCTGCACCATCCGATTTACGTTCGCGTATGAGCAGTTATTATGTACTTTACAGGCGTGTGTGTGTGTGTGTGGAGTTAATCTGCGTATACAATAATATAAATTGAATAACGTGACATTGGAGCACTCACAACTAGCAATTTCTGCATGATTAGTGCGGTGGCCAAGAAGCTAAACTATGTGCAGCTACTTGTACATTGCTAGAACTAGATTTTCATCACACTGTCTTGAGATCATTCATTGGCAGAGCTAGAATACATGTAACATTAATAATAAAGGTTCTTATTACACTGTCACACTTACATTGAATGTTTGTTACCCAGCATGGGTTAGGAGGAAAACTGCTTCTTGAGTCATGGATGTCAAGGATGTCTTTCCACATCTAAAACAAATGCCATGTTTCACAGTTTAAAATCAACCAAGCAAAAATTATAATTCTGAAAAAAAAAAGTTACAACATATTTTCCAACACACACACTGAGCCCCCACCAAATACATTAATATCAAGGAGGTGAATATGGTTAACTCCCAATGATTTTGTACTGGAACAAGCATGTTTTCATATTGTAAACATGTTTGTGTGCCTGAAATGTCTATACTAAATGTATGGGATACTTTTAAAGCTCATTCTTGCCCATATCAAGGCATATTTTGATGCATTTAAATGGATTTACAATGCTACTAAATGTTTGGGCAGCTGGCCCATGTTACAAGAGTTTTATTAACAAAAAACAAGGCTCAGGTGAACGCGCAAACAGACTGTAGACCATTACTGGTGTCTAGTTCTCTCCTCTGATTCAACCATCTCTGTAACACAATTCATTGAGTTCAATAATTTAACCAAAATATCACTAAAGATGACTCCCAACATAGTTTTTCAGAAGAAATTTTTGTAGTATTATTGTAATTGTTAATTTGATTTATACATGTAATGTAGTGTATGTGTAGCAAATGTATGTAGCTACAAACCCATCGGATAGAGAACATGTGTTTACCTTGATCAATATAGTTGTCTATGTGGGAGCTACTGTAGAGCTCATCAGGTGATCATGAACTGACTTATAATATAGCGAAGTATACAATTCTGATGCCAAACGTGTGTGGATGTATGAATGACTACACATTTTCTTCATTTAGCTTTCATCAACACAACAATGTCTGTAAATCATGTTGTTTTTTTTTTGATTTTGTAGACAGCTCTTCAGGCAACTATATAGTGTAAGTGACCAATTATCATTTGTCCATTATTGCCTAACTCAGTGACCAATTCATAGACCAGCATGCACAGCCAGCAAAAATACCTTTAGCTTTAATCTCAGAAAGCCTGATTTTAAAGAAATTGAGATGGCTCTATAACCATGAAAATACCCACCTAAGTTTTAAATTTTATTCTTGAAAAATGTCCACCCCTTTTTAGTTTGCTACTGTCTTGTAGTATCATATGATTACAACCAATATAATGTCTCACACAAATTGATTGTTCAACAGATTCAGCATACACAGTACAATATAATGGAATATCTATTTACATTACACCATTATGTCATCACTATTATTATGACAATCATCCATCAAGCTCTACGAACATAGGATTAGGCTTCACCCAATCACAAAAATCAACACTCATGACACAGTTCAACCATTTTATATAGTCTAATAGTTATGAACTTTGATAAGTGTGGCTAGCTATCATACAGACTTTCACCTGGTCACCCCCAAATTTCTATTTCCCTGAGTTTCCCTCCCTAAAGGAGAAATCCTAGACTAAACACTGATGTTGCTGTGAAATGATTGTGGAATGTAAAATGGATTTATGTTAGTGACATTGCGTGTGTGAGTAACCTGTTGAGTCATTGTCAACAACTGGTCTTGCTTGAATATAATGTGATTGCTCTATTAGAGTATGTTATCATTATCTGCTTATAAAACATATATGTATGTCTGTTGTTGCAATCTTACAATGGCTCATTATCTACCTCACCACAGTAGTGTCATCAGGTTTAATATTTACAATGGCTTGATGTGACGATTATTGCCTGGTGTGAGAATGAACACTTAAAACTCTCTAATAGAGCAGTCAACTTGACTATGCAACATTTTACACTACTTCACATATTGCTTTATATCTCATTCATACATTTAGCTATCATCATGAAATGTTCAGCACTACTTGTCTACATCACAGTGATCATTTGAGAGCATGGGTGTGATCATCAAATAATCTAATTAGGATTGTGGCACATTTAAACATTGTATTGTTTTCAATAATTTTTACTACATACAATGACTGCTCTATTAAGAATCTTTGGTATTTCAGTGGGTAGCCACAACATTCATATACCTGTAGAAAAAAGTGGGAATAGAAAAGCATATTCTGTGATGTTTTTATGACTAGAATAAGGTTGTTTGTTACCGCATGAAAGAATAGGAATACAAATAGCCATTATATTGCCTGAAGGAATAAACAAGATCCTTTTAAGGAAATTTCTATTTCTAGCCTGTGCTTAGAGGTTACTAACCAACTAAAAACCAGTAGTTTAAAGAAAGAACTTTCCATCTACTCAGAAAAAAAGATTACCAGGACATACAAAAAAATGTATGGAAAAAAGGCTGGGAAATGAAACTTCAGTGATACTGTTTTGTAGATACTAATTGTTATAATACTATACAATAGATAAGACGTTGTAAGTGATTAGTGTGATAAGCTCTTGATTGCATTGAGGACTCTAAAACATGTTGTAATAGTGATGGTAACCGGGTGTTTTAAAAATATATTAGTGTCATCTTAAGTTGCTATGATGTACGTATAGTAGCTATTATGTAGACACGTACACATATCTGTCTGTCCTACTAGCTGATTTGGTTATCTATACAGTATTATTGTACAACCTTTGGTTTAGTACTGATACACAGAGAAATGTCAAGTATAGCTACAAAGCAAAACTTATACTATTGTTCCTACTTACCGATCAGTGCATTACCTATTAAACTATCTTGTGTGTGTACTGTGCACTATTATGTGTTGTAAAATAAACAGTTGGCTCTCTACCAAATCTTGTCCATGCCTACTACTTGTTTAAAATCACTCACACTGCAGACAAGAGCAATTGAATAATGAACAATATTATTTCACAGCAAATGTACATGAAGGTATCATAAACCAGTGTACTGTAGTGGATGGTGTGCATGTAAAAGTATTAGCAAACTGTAAGCTAAGCAGAATCTGTGATGTCCTTGAAGTGTGTTGTTACTACTGTTGAAACCATTAAAATCAAGTCTACTTGTTGGGGAATTTTTAACCAGAGACAGCAAGTTTATTATTTAATGTTACAACAACCAACTTAATGATACATGACTAAATATAGTCATAACATGGTTAATCTCAATAACCTGTTTATACAATATAACTGGCTTGTTATTTATTGTTATCTCCTAGCAACACATTATGACTATGTCACACACCACAATAGAAGAACACATATCATACGTGACATATGCTTGACATATAGTAGGGCTATTTATCATGTAGTATGTAGCGTTCATATAGTGTAGTTTATCATAGTAGTGTTTATCGTGTAGTGTTCATATGGCTTTCTGTAATTTCCCTTTGATGTATATGGTGTGATAATTGTGAATACCCTCCAGTACCCAACTGATAGACCTGATAATAATAATAATAATACATATCTTGCAATTACACAGTTTGTACATTCATTAGTATGGCTTTATACATGCTATCTCTTCTAGATAAATATTTCCTATCTACTGGGCCAGCTGAGGAGTAGTTGTTATTATGTTCTCTGGATAAAACTGTAAAGAAAGATAGTTGTACTTCCTTAGTAACCAATATATAGTTGGTAATTAATGAATTAAGAAACAAGTAATGAATTACAAAATACATGGAATTACAATTAGCAAGTCAATTCAATACTTTTAGCATGGTTGTGACATGTACATAGGAGTAGCAGACAGTCATGCCCACTGCTCAATTCACCATAAAATTATATGTTAACTGCTTATAAGATGTGTACAAGGTCATTAATAAAAATCTTTTTTGTTAAAACACTTGTACAATACATAGAAACTCTACAAAATTTGTACTGGCTACACTTCCCTTTGATTCCTCAATAGGTATGGTGAAAATCATACAATATATGCATGGTAGCTAGTACTGTATAGCAGGGATCATGAATGATGTGCTTTTCTGCCAAAATCTATCACCAAACAACAGCCTCACTTTTCTTCTACCAGCTTGATTAGGCATAACAAACATGCCTTCAGAGCAATCTAAGATACTTACTGTACAATGAGTTTCTATAGATGGAAAACAACCTACAGTGAAACCTCATTAATAGGGCCATCTCGTGGACCAAAATATTGGCCTTAATAAAGAGGTGGTCTTATTAATGAGGTCATAAAGTATTGCTTAGCTATGTTTGGGACCTACTAAAGGTGACCATTATAACGAGGTGGTCTTATTAAAGAGGTGGCCGCTAAGTGAGGTTTCACTATAGAAGAAAAAACAAAAAGAGGAAAAAGCAAGAATTTACCTACAGAAAAGACACCTAAAGAACTCACAGAAGCCCAGGGAATGTTAATGAACTGGTAGGAACGAAGCAAGGAGAACCCAAAACTGCAACGGGAGCCAGCCCATCGTCACTGAATATGGGGAACTCCACTTTTTACTGAGTAAATGAGCCAAATATAATGTAGGTGGTAGTGACTGCTGCAACAGTATTGCACACATAGTAGAGCTAGCCGACAGCGGAGGAGGAAATAGTACCAATCTTTCCTCCAATAATTCAAGTGCAAGTGGCCAATGTTTGTGAAGTGCCTATAAAATCCCTGTTTGAGCAGGCTGCTCGCATTGCTGTCTCCTGCTCATACAGGATTTTTAATCCTAGAGCCTCCCTGGACTGGGATTTATCGGTTTGCCTAAACTGTGCTTTTCTGCATGCTATAATTATTATTTTTGTATTGTAATTTAATAGTGTAAATCTTGTCAAAGCTCCTGTACTGTCCACCCACCCCTGAGTCTAGATCTCTGTACTTATGCTGCATATAGGGACCAGTCTATTTTGCTTTTAATTCTACCTATTTTTCTTTCCAGCAATTCTTTTATTTTTCACCTATTATGCTCCATATTTTGCTCAAGAATTATAAATTTTGCTCAGCACTGATCTTTGTTAATTGAATATTTCCAAGTGCAAAGCTACAGTTTCGCCTTAAAGTGACTGTTCTATTAGAGTATCTCGATCAGAAATTACTTCTAACATGTAAAGCAAGAAGCCAGCTAATATTGCTTAACATGTATGACTGTTTTATTAGGGTATCTCGATAGTCACTTGTTGTTCTTGTAACAATTAGCTATGTATTGTCGATATTTTAGCGTGTCTGACTGTTCTATTAGAGTATCTCGATCTTTTGTGCAATTTTTATGTCCACTTCACAAAAATTGCACCTATTATGCCAGCATTTTGCTCATTGCTTTCACCCAACCATTATGCCAAAAATTTTGCTGGCGAAATCGACGGGTCCCTAGCTGCATATTGTCTTAACAAAAATAAAATGTCTCTTTCTCATGTTAGGGGGGCTGACCAGAGCTGGTAGCAGGGGGTCTGGGGGTGCTGCCCCCAAGAAGCTGTACTGAGTTTAGTCTTCCTGACATCTCAAAGTTCACCAGAATTAATTTATAGGTATGGTTTGAAGCATTTCAACTAAAACACCAACCTTTTTTAGTCAAATCATTTATTTGCAGTCAATAAAACCTCTTTTGGCAAAGTTTTTAGCTGTTAACTACAGGGTTGATAAACATATAACAAAGCTGGAAACACTTGGTAGACACCAACTCTCAAAGTAAGAGGTCAATGGTTTGACTCCCACTGAAGTCTAGTTACTTTTCTTCGATTTTACCAACACGTTTTTTACTGCTCTATAAGAGCATTTGCGTGTTCTATTATTCTGATGGCAATGGCGGATCCAGGATGGGGCATTTGGGGCAAACCCCCCTTCCCCCCCCCTTCAAGAAATTGCATACAAGATCGAGATACTCTAATAGAGCAGTCAATTACTCTAATAAAGCAGTCACAATGTTCATGAGGCAGTGTAGTTTACGTATGAAGCTATAAATAGGATTTTATGTTACATAACAGACGTGATATAGTTGGTAAAGGATAACTAGCTATTATTGTTGTGACCTTTTTTTTTTTTTTTTTTGGTCTTCAACTGGTTTTCAGCAAGTTTTTTTTTGGTCTTCAACTGTTTTTCAGCAAGGTGCCCCCCCTCTTTCCAAACTCTGGATCTGCCCCTGGATGGGGACTGATTTGTTTGTGTACAGACAACTATTCAGGTGCAGGTACAGTACACACACGTTATTTTTATGGAAAGAAACTAGGCATGCAGTCAGCTGTGGGCACACACCTGATTTACTGAAGTGTGGAACTGATGCAAGACACATACTGTGCTGCAGTTTTAGAATAATCACTGTACATTATTATTAGCACAATTTCAGATACTGTACAGAAACTGCACCGTACACCTCTCACTCACAAATTAACAAAGCACATTCTTACTTGACCCACAATTCAAGTCAAAATCACAATAGCATCATTTGTAGCCATCAGCCATGCTAACTACCCTTCACTCCATGTGAGTCACCATATATGTGACCGGGCCTATGATAACAGGGCATGTGGGCACAAGCTACAACTAATCACACTACAGATAACATCTCAGTACTGGAACAGAATATTTGCATTCTGTAACTTGCATCATAAAGCCAATTAAATGCTTACTAAGGGCTAAACATTTCATTACCATATCATGATGGTATTAAAAGTGATGAGTCAAGGAAATTTGTAAAAGTAGGCAGAAATCATGTCCCTGTTTTTGCAGGCCCAGTCATTATATTGACAGAATTTGTCTTATATTGATCCTTTGCCCCACTAGACCATTAGGCAGTTTGTTGAGCTAAAATTTACTTTTATAGGTTGATGAACCCTCTAGATATATGTGTACCTCATAGACATACAACTCTAAAGAGTTGTATATCTATTCTTGCCTATATAGAAGCCCTTCTAGGAATTTGGGAACATCTTTAATTGCCCTGGGTATTGCACAATTTGATACCAGAATTTGTCAAATCTCCTGTGAAGGACATGGCATTTATAGGTGCATACATCATTTTGATTTTGGTGAACAAGAGCACTCTATAGTAGCTACATAGTTTCACTCACTAATACAATAAAATTTTGAAACCTGAACTACAGTTTTTGTTACAAGGTGTACAACAAGTTGACTCTGATATAGCAGATAGAGGCATGAGTGAAATGTGCTCAGAATTTTGTCCAAAATGCTTTCAGGAATTTCCAAAGAAATATCCACCATACATCTGCCGATTATAAACGCTCGTATGGGGCATGGCACTAAATGGACTCTAAAAGATTTCTGCTTAAAATGCCTTCCCTAGGGAACTTACTGGTCTGCATGCTTTCACAACTTGTGCTTTTAAAAGTTACTAATTGTAGGGATTACAGGTTTGAATGGAGAAAATACACGTAGGACCTACCAGAATTAGATAATGTCAGGCCTAGACGGCTGGTACAAACACGGGTAAGATGACTGGTATAACGTGACGATACGTGTAATACAAGGTAGAGAAATAAAGTGAAATATGTCTAAATACGGCTATATTTTTTATTTTAGCAAGGTCGTAAGAAAACGACGACGACTAAAGATTTTTTATTACGTAACCCCATACAAATCCATTGAGAGATGTTGCATAATCCAGGGCTAATATTGCAAAACTGACCTTACATGTAAATAACTCACAGTAGTCGCCGCGTCTTTTAAATGGGCGTGCGCTTCATAGTTGCTTGGCCGAGGGCCTCACTACCGTGAGTCTTGATATTACCAAATTTGTTGGACATCCTAAACAGACCGACTGAGGGGATAGCCTGAATTTGGGAAATTACTTTCTTTACAATGCTAGCTATATGTGTAGCTAGCTAGCTACTATGGCCATGTATTATTTTTTGCTTTCAACTCAAGGTTCAGAGTTTCTTCAAATTAACTTTCACAAATAGGGTATATAGCAATTGCACATAATATTGAACTATACGTGTGTAGTGTGTGTGTGCATGTGTAGTGTGTGTGTGTGTGTAGCATGCGCGTGTAGTGTGTGTGTGTATGAGTGCGTGTGTAGTGTGTGTGAGTGCGTTTGTAGTGTGTGTGCATGTGTAGTGTGCCTGTGTAGTTTGTGTGTGTGTAGTATGCGTGTGTACTGTGTGTGAGTGCGTTTGTGTGTGTGTGCATTTGTAGTGTGTGTGTGTGCATGTGTAGTGTGCGCGCACGCGCGCGCGTGTGTGTACATAATAACCATGACATTCCATGGTTAAATTGAAGTACTTGCATAAAAGTTGCTGACAGCTATACGTGTGCTACTATGTGTATTGCATTTAACTTCACAATTTCATAGGATACTGTATGCAATGAAAACACCTTATGTCAAGCTCATGGTGACCTTCCGTAGGTTCTAAATAAGGACAACGATGAATCCCAATCTTTTGGTGTTTGCAACCTTGAGGTGCAATAGGACAATTTATTACATCAAATTTAGCCTAGCTTCACCATTAGGTATATTTAATAGGCTGGATTCTCATACATACTGTGTGTCTGCAACACATAAAGTATTTATCATGTTACCTGCCCTGTTGGTAATCACACCAACATTTTATTTATTACAATAAATAAACTGATAAATTCCAATGCATGGTACATACATAGTATACGTACATACATGAAATTTGGCTACATGATGATGCTTTGTAAATTTAACTGTCAGTTTTTGTGCACCTAGCTTTTTACTTACTACAAACACCTTTAAACTTGTAGCAGGAATAATAATCACACCGGACCACAATAGTAGATGACAAAACTACATTAGAAGTGTGACGTCATTTTATTGTATTGCCATGGGATATTTTGTAGATTGAAGCACAGATCCTTTACACCCTGGAGATTGGAATCTGCTGATTTCTCTGTTCATTGGCAGTAGGGATGATGAGTTTACTTCAATTTGATTAACAAAGAATTGGTAAGTACACAAAACAAATTGTAAGCTAAGAAGAGCTAGCCAAAGTTTGCCACATCATTTGAGTGGTGGGATTTGAATATGCACTGTCAAGGAGAAATGGACTAAAGACTTTGTTGGTTACCCAGTTATACTTACAGACTGAATTTGACATTCGTACAATGAATGATTCGAGACTTACAGCTAGCCAAAGTTTCAGTCGTTTGGATCTTTGTCACTGTTACTAATTTGTCTCCAAAATTACCTTTTGGCTCACAGTAAAGAACAAGATTACTGAAGCAAACAACACAAGATTCACAGTATAACATGTTTAACTTTTCTCACCCGGTCAACACCAATTAATAAAATGGTGAGATAGTCTGAGCACAAAGTACAGCAATTATGTGGAGATTCCTATCCCAGGGGTGTAAAGGATCTTATAATTGAAGACACATACTGCACACACTAAAAATAGAGTATGTACATATTAAGTGTGAAAATATATTCATATCAACACTGAGTTGACCATAAGTGGTGGCTGACTTGCTATGGATGAGGTGACCAGCTGAAAAGTGGTTGAAAATTCAGGAAACCAGACTATATAGCTTATAAAACTCCTCATATGGTAGGAAAAGGTATACTTGTGGCCATGAATTTGTAAAATACACATACAGGCACATTTTGACATTTAGTGTGGCATTAGGGAAAGACAGTCACACACAAAATTACCTGCCTTACTGGATTTGCTTGCATGCCATGGGGGAACATGTTATAAAATGGTTATTTATTACCGTAGTCACATGTACACTTTGAAGCTTTGTGTCCCAAGACGTAAGGCAACAAGTTACAAGGATCAGACGGTTGCATATGTTTACATACTATAGCTATTGCTAGACCACAACTGTATGATTGCAGTTTAACCTACAGTAGTTTAGCCTATAGAGCTGGTGCTAAAGTTGTTAGAAGAACTCCAATCATACCATGTAGCCTAAATATTTCAAGTTTGAGCAATGTTGCTAAAAATAAAATTTTCACAGATTTGCAAACACTCTCAAAATGTATTAAACTATATAGAGGTCTAAATATTTCAAGGCTAAAATTTTCGCTGAAGTGATAACCCCCAAAACCGCTAAAAATATATTTAGGCCATACGGTAAGTTTTAAGTACAGGTACAAAAGCAGTTCCAGAAAGCAAAAGATAGTTAATGTGGCTATCAGGTTATGTGACACCAAAGTCAATGCAAATGGCAGTACAATTATGTTGTACCCAACAGTTGCCAAGCCCCAATGTTGGTCATCATAGTATACCCAGGCAGTGCTAGGGTTCAACCCAAGTAGGACATCAGCAATCTACTGGATAGTAGACAAATGCACAGTTTCCCATACCTCAGTTATTCTGACAGTGGCAGTTCTGTTGCTTGCTTCTAACTCGGCTTTTCAGACTTCACAGACGACTCAAATACCATATAACCAAAATATTTCGAGGGGGGGGGGGGGGGATTTTTGCTGATTTCGCGGTTTTTGGGGTTATCAGCGAAAAATTTAGCCTTGAAATATTTAGACCTCCTAGGGAGTGTTTACAAATCCGCGAAAATTTTGTTTTTAGCAACATTGTTCTCAAAATATTTAGGCTATACAGTATCGATTCTAATTATAGCGCTCAGTAATATGCACTGTAATTTAGTATTCATTGTAATTCTAGCACTTATTGTAATGCACTTGTCAATTTCATGCCCCACCCCCGGGGGGGGGGGGGGGGGGGGGGAAACAGGGGATTTGACAAATCGCGGTGTCTAATTCCCCACTAGTGGGACAAAATCGGCTGTCAAATCCCCACTATGTCCTCACCCCCATAGTAGGGGATTTGACAACACCTCAAGGATGACTAAGCGCATATTTCATGCATGCGACTAGTAATAAACCTGCCCTGTAGCTAGCAAAATTATAGCAAGTGCGATTTTAGCTATTGTTTAGAAATAAGCAATGTCAAATCTCCACCTGGGGTGTGGGGCATGAAATTGACAAGTGCATAACTTACCACTTACTGTAATTTAGCACTAATTGTGACCTAACACCTATTGTAACTTAGCACTAATCATTATTGTAACTTAAACTATAGGCACTTATGTTATTGTAACTTAACTAGGTACTTATGTGTACGTACCGCGTAAAAACCCTGTCGGGTGTTTGCTAATCAATCAACAAATAAAAAAAAAATAAATAAATAAGCAAACCGCGAGACACACTTACACAACAATATTGCATTGGCGGAAATTCCTGCTTTGCCGGAGCATGTGATCGAGCCAAGCCTCGTGTTGAGTGTTATAATATAACATGGCTTCCCTTGATCTACTGGAAAATGACACTCTGGATAACATTAATTACCTGGATAAGCCGGACTTGGGTAAAGGTGCATATGGTAGAGTCTTTGCCGTGAACCACTGTAATCTTATTTGTGCCGCCAAAGAGATTCATCCCGCTTTGGTGGAGTCTACCGTTATTCCCGAGCAGAGAAATGCATTCACAGAAGGATTTATACGAGAATGCCTTAACAACATCAAACTTCGTCACCCGAACATAGTGCAGTTTATGGGCGTGCATTACACGAAGGAATCCGTTATTCCAATTATGATAATGGAACTGATGGATATGAGTCTCACCTCATACATACAAAAAAGTAAGAAAATTGATATGGCAATCAAATTTTCTATTCTACATGATGTTTCATTGGGATTGAACTACCTTCATTTGCAAAAACCAGCTGTCGTTCACCGTGATATGTCGCCTAACAATATATTGTTGAAAAACGACTCCCTTGTAGCCAAGATAGGAGATTTAGGAGTGGCTAAAGCAATTGATGCAGGCAATAAAAACATAACAAAGCTGACCAAAGCTCCAGGTGCAATTGATTTCATGCCTCCAGAAACACTGGAAGACAACCCACTATATGGCACACCTGTAGATGTGTTCTCATTTGCTGGAATTTTTCTTTTTGTGTTTTGTGAGCAATGGCCAAGCCCAGCCAGTCCAAAGCTAAGAGATTCCAAAACCAATCAACTCATTGCTCTCAGTGAAGTAGAAAGACGCCGACAATACTTGGTAAAAATGAAGGGGAAAGTAGCTGGGTTCAAACAACTGGTGGTGAGTTGTCTTGATGATAACCCAGATGGACGTCCTACAATGGAAGAGGTTACTAAGCTTATTGCACCATTTACGGTATGTCTTAAGCTAGTAGTGTGAACTGGGTCAAATCACTTGAATCAATTTCTGGGTCATTTGGCTTTGGGGTCAAGTGCTGCATCCAAGTCCTTGTTTTATCTAGGTCTTTGTTCAAACTGGCTCCAGAGTCAAATGTCATATAGTTCAGGTGCCTATTTTTATCCAGGTCTGACCCAGATTAGATCACACGTTAAATGAATGAATTACTAGTGTGACAATTTGGAAGTGTATTACGACGTCATAGTGTAGTCCTGCTCTGTAATCTTGAGTCATGCCCACTTTTATGTCACTTGTCTGTAGGCATATAATTCATAGAACTGCATCCATTTATTAGCATGTGTACTGCAGTCTGTAGGCAGACACAATCCATGTCCATCACTGCCTGCATTCTTATGTGGAGGCATGCCCACTAACTGATAATCACTGTGCAAGTCATAATTGGTTGTCCAACTTCTTTACTCACTCATCAGCAATATGTGACTGGATCTGCGAAAACCTGATACAATCATGCATTTTTGAATTCCCATTTTAAATATAAAATTTTATAATCTAATATAGCCAAATGCATCCTCTGACAAAGTTTCAGCCTCATATACCAATAACTTTGGAAGTTATTGCCCTACAAAGTAACTACAACAGAAAGATCGATTTGTACAGCACTGTGCCAAGTATAGGGAAACTAAACTACAGGTGCTTACTAAAACAGTTGTAACTTAATAGCAGAATGACACACTGAGTTTAAATCTGCACCATATTGTCGGGAATCGAGAGTAGGGGAATCGATTACTGGGTAAAGTTTTTTCTTGTATCACCTGTCTTACTACATGCAAAGGCAAAATTAGTGAAGAAAGATCAATCGCATACTCTTGTTTCAACATGACAAACAAACACCCATAACTTCTGAATTTGCATCTACTGCAATGAAGCAAAGATTTTCGAACTCTTCTTGAGTAGGTGAATAAGATGATATCCAGGTATTTATTGTTAGTTCCTAAGAACAAAGCTTTCAAAAATTTACAGAATTTTTTTTTATAATACACAAGTATTTCACCCATTGTATTCAAAGCTTTGTACTGTAAATTTAGGCTTGCGCGGTTGTGTCAGGTTTTCACATACATGTATGATACTGTTTATGGGCATAGCTATGTAGAGCCATGCTAATCTATCTGTATAGCGTGTTGACAAATTCATACTTGTGAGAATAGTGTTTTGTTGTCTGTAAACTTAATCTAATCAAAAACAGCCAAGCTGTAAAAAAGGGTGTGTACCCAAAAAGCCATGGTGAAAATAGATGTGAAATCCAAGTTGGTAGCCAAGAAGTGGCTGTGATGGTAGGTAAATGGCAAAAATTTTAATAACGACAATTCAGGTGAATTTGTACGGCCTCCTCCAAGTTTCACTAGGACTCAGCAATAAATTCACTTGAATTGCCGTTTGCCTTTACCTACCATCACAGCTATTTCTTGGCCACCAACTTGAATTTCACATCTTTTTGTACCATGACTTTTTGGGGGCTGCACCCTTTCTTACAGCTATGGCCTCTTTTACCTGTCTTTTCTATACTACAGGAAGGAGAAACAAGATGCAAAAGATTAATTTTAAACATCCATCTTTTATAATTGTACAAACATGAGCTTTTTTCAATAGGCCAACAGTATGTAACTATCCAGCTTGTTATAATTTTGGACAGTAAATTAATCCTTATTACAAATTACTATGTAACTAGTTATATAATTGTAATTAGCTTAATCTACTACATTCTACTGGGTTACTTTTTTGCAGCTGAATTCTCTACTGGGTGACTACGTAGCGTATAGCTGAACTTTCTACAGGATGATTTGTTTGTTGCTGAACTCTCTACTGGGTAGCTTGTTTGTAGCAGAACTCTCTAAAGATAAATTGTTTGTAGCTGGATGCTCTACTGTGAGACATTTTTGTAGATGAACTCTCTACAGGGTGATTTGTTTGTAGCCAGATTCTCTACTTGATGACATGTTTTTAAGTGAAATTTCTACAGGATGGTTTTGTTTGTAGCTGAACTCTTTACTAGGTGTTGTTCATAACCGAACTCTCTACTGGGTGACTTTTTTGTACCTGAATTCTTTACTGTGTGTCTTGTTTGTAGATGACTCTAGATCCCTAGAGGATAATTAATTTTGTTTGTAGTTGAACTCTCTACAGGATGACCTGTTTGTAGCTAAACTCTATACAGGTGACTTGTTTGTAGCTGAATTCTCTACTGAATGACTAGCTCCAGAGGCATAGGAACAATTTTCAGAGTGGGGGGGGGGGGGCAAAGATAGACATAACCAGTTAACCATAAATTGATCAACACCCATGCAGACACACAGGGTCCCATTGATATGGCTCATGTACCCAGTTCATACGTGCGTTTATAGGTGTTGTGGAGTGTGTTATCACTAGCTAATAACCGTACACCTATACTGCATAGCTACGTCTCTTCACTCTCCATCCTGCTAATGGCTACTATGATCCTCTACACCTACCGCATGTGCTCAATGCATGTATATATCTCGTGAGAAATCATGTTCACGTGAAGGTCTTCTCTTCATGCTACTTCACACTACAAGGATTACAACATTACTAGTTGTTATCTGCAAAGTTAAACATCATTACCTTGCTCTAGCAGGTGTTCCCAAACTGAGTGTAGATCACATGAATACCACACTACGTTCACAGTTAGCCACTTTCATTTTCAACATCCTTGTATGTTTCTCTTTAAACTACTTAATATATCTACTTACCAAAGTCTTCATGATTTCTGGTTATAAATTGTCGGTAGTCAGCAACTCCCATACACTCGTGCACTACAATGAGACTGCCCTTAGATATGTTACCACCCTCAATTCGAGTTAACCCTCTCACCACCACAACTGCCATATGGCGGTTTCGATACACAACCACCCATAGCATCACATTCTAAGTACTCTGTAACTTTAGTCAAGCGTTTTAGTAGCTCCTGGGCTTATTCTGTAGTGGCCACACCCTCAAGTGAATGGGAACAGAGATAACCAGTCTCTCACGCACTATTGCACATTTAGATGATGAAATGGCATACTTTCAGAATGTTGATAACAAGCATTGTAGACAATTCCTTAACATGATAATGGCACTACTAATGAATAGAAACAGTAAGGAGAGGGATTATATAGGTTGGAATGGCGTGTTGCTACTATTTTACGCCTCAAAACAGTGACCTTGTGTCTGTATGCACATTGTGCACTTGCTCAAATGCTGGAAAATCAGACATGGTGATCATCTCTTTAACTGTAAACAGGTTAGTGATGTTTTTTGTGTTATTATAAACAGTCCTAGCCTGTAAAATAGTGAAATTTTACGTTTGGTTTCACTTAGGCCGATTTTTACACTTCGAAGTTATAAATGGCTTTGTGGTTGCTCTTATGTAAACAACAACTTGATAATCAAATTCCTTGTTCTATAGCGAGTAAATGGATATATAGTTTTATAGGATTATATGATATGGCATGTAAGTTATAGCAGTTTAGAAGCAGTGGATTGGAGGCCTCTACAAATTTGGCGTTGAGGGGTTTAAATCTTTTCCACATCATATAATGCCACAGATGTGGCACTCTTTCTACTGTTAAACTTCTCACTGCACGGGATCCAGGAAATATTTCAACAACAGGTATCGCATGCAAGCATAACAGAAATAAAGTTACAGGTGCTTTTTGTGTTTAATACCATACAATGAATGGCTTGACAGTTGTGGTGGACTGGTGATGCCACACCACAGAGAGTGATTTTGCATAATGGTTGTATGGCTTCTTGTATGGAGGTATGTATTTCTCTGTGTGTATATAACTTTGGTTACTTGTCCCAAAAACATGCTTTTGAAAATAGTATGGGGGCCAGCCCCCACCCCTGGTTCCCTGGTTTCAGCGCCCTTGACTAGCTCGTAGCTGAACTTTCTGCAGGGTGACTTGTTTGTAGCTGAACTCTCTCTACTATGTGACATATTTGTAGCTGAACTCTCTACTGGGTGACTTCTTTGTAGCTGAACTCTTTATTGGATTACCTATTTGTAGCTGAACTCTCCAAAGGATGATTTGTTTGTAGCTGAACTCTCTACTGGGTGACCTGTTGGTAGGTGAACTCTCTACTGGGTGACCTGAACTATCAACAGGTGACTTGTTTCTAACTGAATTCTCTACCAGGTGAAGCTGAAATCTCTACTGAGTGACTAGCTTGTAGCTGAACTCACTACTGGGTGACCTGCTTGCAGGTGAACTCTACAGTTGACTTCCTTCTGGCTGATCCCTCTGCAGGGTGGCTTGTTTCTAGCTGATCTCTCTATAGAGTGACTTCTTGTAGCTGAACTCTGATTTGCTTGTAGCTGATCTCTTTACAGGGTAGCTGTTTGTAGCTGAATACTCTACAGAGTGATTTGTTTTTAGCTGATCTATCCACGGGATGATTTGTTTGTAGCTGAATTCTCTATCGGGTCTAGCTTGTAGCTGAACTCTCTGCAGAGCTACTTGTTTGTAGCTGAACTCTCCACAGGGTGATATGTTTGTAGCTGAACTCACTACAAGGTAATTTTTTTTGAAGCTGAACTCTACAGGGTGATTTGTTTGTAGCTGAACTCTCTGCAGGGTAACTTGTTTCTAGCTGATCTCTCTATAGGGTAACTTGTTTCTAGCTGAACTCTCTACAGAGTGATTTGTTTGTAGCTGAACTCTCTACAGGGTGACTTTTTGTAGCTGAATTCAGTACTGGGTGACTTGTTTGTAGCTGATCTATCCACAGGATGATTTGTTTGTAGCTGAATTCTCTATCAAGTCTAGCTTGTAGCTGAACTCTCTGCAGAGCTACTGGTTTGTAACTGAACTCCACACAGGATGATTTATTTGTAGCTGAGTTCTCTACTGTGTGACTTGTTTGTAGCTGATCATGAACTCTCTACTGGACGACCTGTTTGTAGCTTTGTTTCTAGCTGATTTCTCTACAGAGTGGGTTTCTGTAGCTGAACTCTGATTTGCCTGTAGCTGATCTCTCTACATGGTAGCTCTTTGTAGCTGAATACTCCACAGGGTGATTTGTTTGTAGCTGAACTCTACAGGATGATTTTTTGTAGCTGAACTCAATACTGGCTGATTTGTTTGTAGCTGATTTATCCACAGGATTATTTGTTTGCAGCTGAATTCTCTATCGGGTCTAGCTTGTAGCTGAACTCTCTGCAGAGCTATTTGTTTGTAGCTGAACTACCCACAGGATGATTTGTTTGTAGCTGAACTCTCTACTGTGTGACTTGTTTGTAGCTGAACTCTACTGGGGGACCTGTTTGTAGCTGAACAGGTGACTTGTTTCTAGCCAATCTCTCTATAGGGTGGCATTTTGTAGCTGAACTCTCCAAAGGGCCATTTTGCTTGTAGCTGATCACTCTAAATGGTGGCTTTTTATACGTAGCTGAATACTCCACAGGGTAATTTGTTTGTAGCTGATCTCTCTATAGGGTGGCTTTTTGTTGCTGAATACTCCACAGTGTGATTTTTTTGTAGCTGAACTCTCTACTGGGTAACTTGAACTCTGTACTGGGTGACTTGTTGCATCTACACAGTGACTTGGTACGTAGCTTAGCGCTCTAATAGAGTAACTTACTAGCAATGCTGTATGCTCTAATAGAATGACTGTACTATTAGAGTATCTCTATCGCACACTTGCTACACAGTGTTGAATGGCTTTTACTCCAGTTCTTCTATAGTAGTCCAAGGAACTTTCTATGATGATTATTCCATCTACAAAGCGGTTTTCAGCTCACTATCTTTAGCAATTTTCTTGGTAGGTGTGAAAACTAATAGTTTTTTTTTTTATTCATGTAACTCGATCACATACTTGTGACACAAGTTGGGTTTTGTGTCATATCTCCATGATCTTTATCTTGATTCCTTTCAAACCATGAAAAGGCACTCCTATGATGGTTACTACATCTACATAGCAATTTTCAGCTCATTACTTGAAGCGGTTTACACAATAAATAGTAAATAAATCAATCTTGTTTTACACAAATAGTCAGTCGTATCTCATGAACTGTTAATTGGATTTGCACCAAGCTTGGTACTAGGATTCACCCTTAGACTCCCTTTGAGTGTGCCAAGTTTCAAGGTGATCGGTTAATGCATTGTTTTGTGTTTTATAGCAAATTTTCAAAGTGTGTGAAAAGATTAAGAATGAGAAAAAATGAAGTAAAAACAAAATTTTGGCCACTCATATCTTGGAAACGGCTGGGGCAATTTCATTCAAATTTGGTATGTAAAGTGGCCTACCTGGCAGGCACCTCTGCAGCGAAACTGGTTCCAATTGGATGAGGAATCATGGAGCTACAAAGGTGTGAAAACCAGATTTTCTTTGTTCCTGTCAATATACTCATATTGTGGTGTACCATGTGTATGGAACTACACCCACAGACTGATCCTGTTTTGTTATTGTGCATCTGTTTACTTTTGGAATGCCCAAAATGTAGCTCTTGGTGCATGCTTTTGTTCTAATTAAGTGGTTCATCCAGGTCAGCAGTACTAAATAACCCAGTTTCTATGCTGGTAGTAATATGGTAGTACTGTATAGTAGGGATCATGAAATTTTGGGTCTTTTTGTCCTTCAACATCACCTGAAATTAAAACAGCTTCAGTTTTCCTTCGCACAACCAAGCCCAAAAATGTTTTCAGAGTGACCCCTTATCTTTCCAATAAGTATCTATGGAATTTAAACATTTCCTATTTAACTGTATTTAAAAAAATTTCTCTTTAACTAAATTTTCTATTAACTGACTAACTAAATAATTGAATAGGATTTTTAAAGAAACGAAAACTCTAAAATGGTACATGTTCCCTTTTTCCAATGATTCCTTCAACTATCCAACTAGCTAATATAATGCCGTCCACCAAACATAACTCAACAATACATAACTAAATGTTACAGGATTGATTTTTATCACTGTTTGACGTTGCTTTGTCCCAAGACATGCTTTTTTCGTCAACCACAGTATGTACAATAGAATGCTTATGGCTGTTGTGGTACTATACTACTACACTTATCACCTTATTTTCTGTAGTGATTGCAGAGGCACTTCTTGTACTGTTCTTCATTTGTATCACTGTATAATGGGCGCAACATAGCTGGAGACAAAGCGTAATGGCCATTGCACTTTTCAGTAATTGATTGTTGGGGCACACATTCAGATGCCAATTTAATTTTATGGCATGTCTGGCATCATTCTTTCTTTTGATGTGGTATGTGCGGGTTCATTAGTCATAACCATGGTATTTAAAAAGTAAACAAACAAGTAGAATAAAATATTAAAAATTTTAAGTTGGTTTAGGGATCAAAAAATAAAAAAATTGTGAAACAACGGATTAGCAAAAAATGTAGTGAAATAAGAGAAGTTGCCTCATATACCTGTATATATGTGACCTGCTGAGCAATGTGACCGCTGAGCAGAAACCGGTCGTTTTGCAAAATACAAAACAGTATTAAAATAAATTAGGCAAAATATGCATGCTACTTTTAAAACATACACATTTTAATTGCTTCAGTATGTACTGACACAAAGCTCCAATCAGTAAACTTATAATGCTATCGTATTTGCCTGTTCACGGGGAGTAAGAAACTCTTTATTTTGCGTTCATGCAGCATTATAAGTGCCCATACGAAGCATTAGTTATAGGCGCTTATTTACAATCTGGTAGAAATAAAGTTTACAGTCGTCATTTCATTGTTGGAATGAGCTTCTTCTTTGTCCACATGCAGAAAAAACACTATACCCTGATCGATTTGCCAGTTTGTGGTGAACAGACTGAACTGAACCAGATTAAATAGTCTTTGTAGCTTGTTTTAGTCGTGAGCTATAATTGATTAAATAGCTACCTGTAATTTGTGACCCACTGTATGAAAACCTGATTTGTTTGCATTAGTCATTAGTCTAAATTTTAATAACAACAATTCAGGTGAATTTTGTGCCAAGACCCGGCACCAAAATTCACCTGAATTGTCGTTATTAAAATTTTTACCATTAACCTACCATCACAGCCATTTCTTGGCCACCACCTTGGATTTCACATCTTTTTTCACCATAGCCTTTTTGAGAGCCGCATTCTATTTTTTTACAGCTTGGCTGTTTTGGATTAGATAGTATTTACACCACTTTCCCCCCTGGAGAAGGGACGAGCCCTATCTCTGCTTCTTAAATATTAGGGGCAAGTGTCACCTTCCTGTCGTGTAGCAACTGGCATGTTACCATCTCTAGTAGTTCTGGTGAGGTCTGGTACCAGTGGTTCAACTTCAGAGAGAGATTCTTTCAGTGACATGGTTATGACAATTTTCTGTTCTTGCTAGTTTCTTCTTGGGCAAAATAGACTAATACCCAGTCTCCAACTTTAAACTTTGATTTCCTTGCTGTCTTGTCATACTGTTGTTTATAACACCTCTGAGCTTCCTTGTTGGTTTGTTTCACTAACTTCCTTTCAGATGAGAGTGATAACATCTGTTCACCTATTTCTGATAGTCATTTACATTAGTTGGATTCAGTGATTTGATTAGTATTAGAGCTGCTCATAGGTGAAACCAAATAACAGAAAAGATTGCTTTTCACCTGTAGAGCTATGAGGGGGGGGGGGGGGGGGGGGGGATTGTGATAAGCCCATAACACACCACTAAGATACTGGTACCATAGTACTCCAAATTTAGCAGCTTGCTTCCTGAGCATTGTCTTCAGTGTTTGATTAAACCTTTTAACTACTCCATTGCACTGTGGGTGACTGGTTGTAGTATTAAGTTTCTCTATTCCCAGCATTTTACAAATATCTTTCATAGAAAAGATAACAAATTGGTTCCTCTGTCAGATAAGATAGCCTCTGACACACCAAAACAAGGTAAAATTTCTTTAACAACTAGCTAAGCAATTTGTTCAGTCTTGTGGTCCTGAGCAGGGTAGACCATCGGCCACTTAGTAAATATATCTTGAAATATAATCACGTACCTAGATGTGACTGGTAGCTCCATAATATCCACTCAAGGGTTGTTCTGTAAGCATTGGTTGTAGTAGAGGCTTCTGCCTCCTACCAGTGCCCTCCACAATAGCACACTGTGGGCAGTTATCCACATAAGGTATCACATCACGGTACATTCATGGCCACCACCAGCATCTCATCAGGCTCTTGTATAACCTTGGTCTTGAGCGTGGTAATTCAGCATCATCGTGCTAATTCTGCATTACCGTCTGGCATAATTGCTGTGGCACTACATCATGTGCTGTCTCCATTTGCTTGGAACCTACACAGTAAAGCACATCATTACAGATAGCATACACGACTGAGTCAACCACAACTTTCTTGCCTAACTTAACATCTTCTGATAATGTTCTATCTTGCAGATAAAGGATTGTTGGTCTCAATTCCTGGTCTTTAAAATGCTCTTCACTAATTCCATCGCCACTACTCTGTATAGTCATAGTCTCCTGTTCCAGAGTGGCTTTATAGTCTCTGGTAGCTGACTAAAAACTAGTGCAATCTATATTTCACTTATTGTGGAGCCAGCATATCAGGCTGTCGGGAAAGACAATCAATGTTCAAACTGTTCTTACCCAAGGGATGAACTATGTCAATTTGTTGGATTCCACCTTATTTCACCATCTCTTCCTGTAAGAACTAGAGTTCCTAGGATAGCCTTGACAGCTGTATGATCTGTAACAACAGTAACATTATAGCCATACTGAAAATGTGTGACTGTCCACACCACTGCTAAGGTTTCCAAGTCACTGATGGCATAATTGGCCTCTGAAGTGGATACAGATCTACTGGCATAAGCTACTGGATGCAGTCTGTTATCATCCTGAGTCTGAGACAATATGGTTCCCAGACCAAATTTACTACGGAGCATCAGTATCCAGGGTAAAATATTTATCAAAATTAGGGTATGCCAGTGATGGTGTTGTCATTAACTTCATTCTCAAGGAATCAAACACAGTTTCACAATCTGCTGTCCAGCTAAACAAGGCTCCCTTGTAAGATAATGCAAAGGATGTGCTATTTTAGCATAGTTGGCAATAAATCTTAGATAGGAAGACGTCAAACCTAGCAATTGTCTTAGTTGCTACAAGTTGATAGGTGGAGGAAAATGCCAGACTGCTTCCAATTTATAGTTATTAGGTTGAAGTCCTCTTGGTGTCACAACATTACCTAAATGCTTGACTTCATCATGCACAATCTTATGTTTACCTGGGTTGAGAATCCTCTTAATCTACCAAATACTGCCTTAAGATGTGCAATGTGATCTTCCAATGTTTCTGAGAACACTATCATGTCATTTAAGTAGACTGACGCAACAGGTTCTGATTGTAAACCAGCTAAAACCTTACTGCATCAATCTTTGGAAAACTGCTGGAGCATTTGTGATTCTAAACGGCATCACTCCTTCACTCTAAACTCAAAATAGTCCTTTGTGAGTTATAAAAGCAGCCTTTCTTGACTACCAGCATTGACTTTGATCTGCCAGTATCCTGACTTGAGGTCTAGTGTACTAAAATAATTATTTAGACCTAACGGCTATTCTCGGCAGAGGATACAAGTCAGGTTTGGTTACTGAGTTAAACCACACAGAACCTTAAACCTCTCTTCCTCACTAGCACCACTGGGCTAGCTTACAGACTTTCTGATGGTATAATTACACCCATGCGTTGCATCTTAGCTAGTTGGTCTGATATCTCCTATCAAGCTACTCTTCATACAGCTTGTAATGTTCCATATACAGAGTAAACTATCATCTAACAAGCGTTGTGCCTCTGTTAGTACGGATCCTTCTAACTCTTCTTCCTTCACTGTTATGGCTGCTGAGTGGTAGGTTGGTAATCTCACAACGCTAAGTTTTATACTTTGCATCTTTTCCTAGAAGTAGGTGACTCCACTATTGATGTGCTTTTGATCTCTGCAGTTTGTACACTAGAGTGGTAGTCCACTATTTTCAATTATCTATAGACTGATCCAGATAGTCACAACTGAGGAAGTGCTACCACCTTAACAAAAACAGTAGTAGTAATGGTTTGTCACCAAGACTGACTCTCATTTATCCATCCTGAAAAATTTGTTTTTGATCATAGGTTCAAGCTTTTAGCTGAGGAATTTTAAGATCTTCTATCTTTAGATTAGCCTTCTCAGATATAAGATAAAACAGATCTCCTCTAATGATGGTGATGTCAGAACCTGTATCAATGACAACAGTAGTAGATACTCCCTTAATCTTTACATCAACACAACAGGATACACTCTTCTCTGTCATTGTCTGGGAATTAGTCTGTATCATCATGTTAGCACCAGGTGTCTTGAGCTGAACTTTTGGTAACCTTTCTGTCTTTCACTATTAGCATTGGTAAGATAGGTGGGTTAGACTGTCACAAATGTAGCATCTCTGTTACTTCTTCTGACTGGTTTCTTTCTCGACCTTATTTCTAACTTTCCATTGGGTAGCATTAATACTCTTCTTATTAAATCTAGACCAGTAGTGTAATGTACGTTGGTTGACTGCTGTACCTGTTTCCCCATTTCAAATGACTTCAAATACTGTTGCTTCTTTTTTAGCTTTGCCAGTCTTCGTTCCTCTCTCTTGGCTGCTATATGTATAGTTCTTTGTGGTTCTGAACCTCAGAAACAGCAAATGACTCCATCAAGGGTAATCATAAACCTTCCTGCAGCTGGCCATATTACAGCATTTCCCTTGTCTCATTCGAAACCCAGTCTGGAAACATCTTCTAGTCATCCTATAAAGTCTAACACACTCATCTGGTTGTTGTGATATGTGTGATGGAAATCCAAAGCAGTGAATACCTGATTACCAGAATCAAGTCCTTCCTTCAGTGCATGCTCTTGTAGCAATTTGGCCTTCTCTTCTGGTAGTAAAAACTTCCAGCTTTCTCTCTTAAATAACCAGCCAATTACATCAACAATCCTTCGGGCCAGGGGTCCTATCATTCCACATGGCTGCATGCTCTAACGTTAGTAATCAATCATCAAAAGTTTCTTGACATCATCGGCAATGAAAGGATCTACTGGGGTGCCTTTCCACAGTGGGAAATGTAAGCATGACTTACTGATCTGCTAACAGAAACAATGTCAGGCAAAAATCTATTCAGTTAAGTTACCTGCTGAGCTTGAGACCTCTTTTCTCTCTCTGCTTCATTGACATGTCTTAACAGTTTGTTACTCCAAGTTGAGTCACTCACTTGTAACTCTTGCTGCAGCTGTTGTGGATGTGCTACAGTAATCTCCTGATGAGAACATGTTAGGTGCTGTTGTTGTAACCCATGTAGATGTCATTGTTGTTGTTGAACTACCCTTGTAGTCACCTGATTAGAAAAGGTTAGGGGTTGTTGTTTTTACCCATGTAGTTGTTGTGAAAAGCTTCCTCAATGTTGTTGACCTTGTAACCATGAAGTAGAGGTTGAAAGGGAAGATCTTGCAACTAATCCTTTACCACTTGTTAGACCAGTTCTGCTATACACTCTCTAAAGACTATAACATACTAGTAACCATAGGATTGAGTGGTATTTCACCAACATGATGGCGTAGATCCCTTCTAATAATAATTATCTGGAATGGCTGCTTCTGTCAAAAAAGATGTTTTCAATCTGGCTAGTTCCAGTTCTTTTGATTCCAGCATATTCGTTAATTGTTGTATCTCCTGCTTTCTCTGAGCTAGGATACCATCATGCATCAACAATTGCTCACAGTTCTCTTGCCAGAGTCCACCACCCTATCATTTGCACTTTAAGGTCAGTCTCCAATCGGTCGATTTCTCCCTTTGTTGACTTTACCTCCATAAGTAATGACATCTTCTCTCCCTCAAAATTTTGAAGAACATTGTGTAACTTGAGTGAGCTGAGGTGTCAAGCTAATTCCTCTTCTTCCTCACTACAGCTTTCCTGATTAAAGGTAGATGACTTACTTTTCCCATGTCTCACAGTAATTGGTGAAGTAACTAAATAGGTTCCATCTTTATCATTCATTGACAGTTGCTCTCCTTGTTATGTCTGAGAAATAACTATTTGTACACATGTGGGCCGTCAACATCCCTTTAATCATTAACCTCAGCATCACCTCTGGTGGCTGCTGTAGGTAGGTCCAAAGCACTGGCCAGCTACTGAAAATGCCCAAGTTTGGTCTCTTATAATACAAAGAATAAGCTTTTTCCTGAACTGCTCTATCTGAAGGGTTCATGCATTCTTCTGTACGCTCTTAGTAGATTTACACTGCGATTCTAATAGTTCTCTAAGCTTCTGCAATCAACAATAACTAATGTTTCTTACTACAATATAACACTGTGACCTTTGTCTTCTTCTCCTCCAGAGTCTCTAATTCTGCCAAGGTAGCTAGTGACAGAATCTCAGTAGGACCTCCACTGTAAAGTAGCCTTTCTGGTACACCCTTCTAGAAAGTAGCCCTATGCTTCTACTCAAGCTTGGCTCATTGAGCAATAAACAGCTACTTTCAGCAGCAAAATACACAGCAGCAAATTACAATAAAAGAATCAGTGTATTTATACTATGAAAATTATGACATAATGTTCCATCTCATGACATCATAGTTTATGATAGTTACATCATATTAGAATATATAAGTATTCTCATTATGATGTATTGTACTTTATACATATTATTATATGCATAGAAAGTGACTACTTACCCTTTATGATTACTAGTAAAATAATTATACATGTAATACAGTGAAACCTGCTAATCAGGTCACTGCATAAAGAGGTCACCTGTCTAAACTGGCCATTATAAAAATCCCCACATGTGCCAACTGTGTACAAAGTGGCCTGCTTAATGCAGCCACCTCCTTAATGAGATCAGAAAATTTTGTCCCTATGATGACCGGAATAGACAAGTTTCACTGTACTCTTGATGTCACAAGTGACTGTTTCTTATACATTAATCAAAAGATATGATATCAACATCTGGCGAAGAAAGATTAATATTAATTTTGATAATGCATAATTACGATGTTTGTGCTGTTGCAGTATGTACATCTACAAGCCTTTTTGTATATAAAGGAATAATACATTCTCTTTATAAATAATGGCGACTGAAATGCACTTTATTTATAAAGAGAACATATTATTCTTTTACATATAAAAGACTTGTAAATATATATATACTGCAATAGTACAATCATTTTAATTATGTATTATCATGATTAGTATTAATCTTTCTTGGCCAAATGTTGACATCATACCTTTTGATAAGGGTATAAGAAAACGTCACTTGTACTTTCTTGGGCTTCACTTTTTTATAGCCAGGCTGTTTTTGCACAGGGTTAATTATTTGTGGAGATTGTTGCATTATTCAGGATTTATTCCTATCACCTACTATTCCTGGTATAAGGTATGCATGCCTAAACACATATAGCATGTTAAAGAAATCTAAATACTGCACATATCTGTACTTCATGTAGAGTCATAATGTCCCACACCACTCTGTGCTTATATTTTTTATGACTACACTATATACTGCTGAAAACTATGTTTTCAATCAATGTTAAGAAGTTATTAATATGACAGTGTACGCATGTTGCATTTATTGTATGTATATGCAGAGTTTAGCATTCATTCCCTACATTTAGGGAAGGGAAGTGCCCCCATCATTACAGCAATCAACAGAAAAAAATGGTAAGCTATTTTCTGAATGCTGTGTTTAATGTGATAGTAGTGACATGGTGTGGTATCATACATTATGGTGGTACTGTCAATAGGGATCATTAAAGTTGCAAATTATTGACCAATAACTGATCTCACAATACCCTTCACAGTGCCTGGCCAGAATTGGTTAGGTACAATCAAGCCAATGAATGCATCCAAAAACACTTGCGATAAATTGCTATGACAATTCAAAACTGTTTTATTATATGGAAGCTAAAATGGAGAGTATCTATTAATGGATGAATATCTGAAATATGAATGATCCTGAAGGGCATAATTTTGAACCCCAGCTCAGTAAACTTTTGCTAACACTGGTGGTACAGTGGTTCAGAAAGCTACTCTCAGGCTGGAGGTCCGTGGTTTAAATAACCATTGCGACAAATTTTGGAATGGAATGCTCTACCCTTACATGTTATAGAATCAACATCAATCAATTTATTTCATAATCAAATAGAAAATTAATTTGTACATACCTTAGTAATTATTTGCAGTAGTTTTCTTTGTAATTGTCTGGGGCAAGCTAGTCCCCTGAAAGCTTCCTCAGGGTAGGGCAACTCCCATTCCTAATTTGATTTGAATCTGTTCAACTATCATTAAGATATACACGCCTTCAAAATTTGTCTTATTTCAGTTCTAGAATACAAATAGCAACGCAGTCTTTGATGATCCCTGTAGTAAAGGGAAACAAGTTTAAAGGAATAATCAAAGCCAACCATAGGCTGGCTTTGGAGCTTGCAATTACAAAAAGGAGGGATATCCACAAAAAAAAGTTAAACTGTGAAAAAACGTGCGGCCTTAAAAGCCTGGGTGAAAAAAGTTGTGAAAATCAAAAGTGGCGGCCAATAAATGGCTGCAATGTTGTTAATGCTCATTGTTAAAACTTATCAAGACACACACAAATTGTCAAGACACACAGTAGTGTGTCGTGTGGTCAAGAAAGCCGGCGCACCACACCGTGAGTATATTGACAGGAAGAAAGAAAACAGCTTTTTCACACATGCATAGCTCCATGGCCCCTTCTCCAAAGCACTCCATTTTTGCATTATAACTGTCTGCTAGGTAGGGTAGGCTACGCAGCAAATTTGATTATATTCACAGCAGCCATTTGCAAGATATGGGTGCTCAAAGTTTCATTTTAAATTCTTCATTTTTTTCTTATGCCGTACCGGGACTACGGGGGCTTCGATTTATTTTCACACACTTTGCAAAAAATACTATAAAATGCAAACATGTAACTCGATTGCCTCGATCATTGGCACAAATGAAGAGCGTGTGATGGTGGATTCACTTACAAAGTTTGCTGTGAATCTGAAGAATATTCAAGGAGTTATGAGCATTTATTCATGTAAAAAAAGATCAGACTTTTGTCACGGCTACAGGGTAAACCGAGTATAGGAATAACTTGGAAATTGGTGTGTAGATAGGCTGATCATTGTAGCAGTGCCTCTTGATAGTTTGAATAGCAATAGAGTTACAGCAACAAAGTTATACAGCAAAAACCAAACAAATGTAAAATCATTGGATATAGATGCTCTAATAGAGCAGTCACCACAGGTACAAAAGTTGTACAAAAAATGTTGAAAACACCTTACCAGAGTTCGAACCAGGGACCCCCATACCTAACACCTCCATCCTTAACCACTGAACCACTGTTACCTTGGCTGATCACCTCACTTAATTTCTGCTTTATAAATGAAATTTCTAAATTAAATCAGATTATAATCAAATGTTTGTAATTTCATAGATCTACCAAAAGAAGTTCTAGATTGTTCTAGAACATTCTATGTATGTTCTATTAGCAAAAAATGTGCACTCTATTAGAGTATTACAATAATAGTATTGAATTAAATTATGCAATGCAATACAATAAGTCTGTCTTCAATAATCATCAAAAAGAAGAAATGAAGAAATGTGAGTAAAGAAAACCTCAAAGTCAGCCATAGGCTGATTTTGGGGCCTTACACAGTACAAAAAGAAGTGAAATCCACACAAATGCAGCCAAACTGTGAAAGAATGGTGCAACCTTAAAAAGCCTGGGTGAAAAAGTTGTGAAATCAAAGGTAGCAGCCAAGAAATGGCTGCAATGATGTTAATGCTAAAAATATTTAATAATGGTTACATGCATTGTTAAAAATTTATTAGCATTAACATCATTGCAGCCATTTCTTGGCTGCCACCTTTGATTTTGCAACTCTTTTCACCCAGGTTTTTTAAGGCCGCACCATTTTTTACAGCTTGGCTGTTTTTGTGTGGTTAGCATTAACATCATTGCAGCCATTTGTTTGCCACCACCTTTCTTTTTCACCCAGGCTTTTAAAGCAGAACTTTTTTTTCACAGTTTTGTGTGGATTATTACTTACTGACAGCTAACATGAGGAAGTAGTTGATGACCAAGTAGATGTAATAGGATAGGTGGGTTCTACAATGCAAGACAGGGAAAGAAAAGCATTGATTAGGGTGGATGAAATAGTGAGCATTATCTAGGTGGGTCATAAATGCACGTGCAAGAAAAGACCATGCCGATGAGATATCGGAAGACTACATGGATATTTGAATAATAATTTGTCCCTGCTAAAAGCTGACCTGTTAGGTCTAGGACACCACATTCAAAATGACTGTATAACTGTGACTGGATCTGCAAGAATCTCATACGTTAGTGTAAGCCTAATTTACAACATAATGCAATAAACACAATGGGCGAACTATTTACGAAATCAAAAAAAAATCCGTAAACTTTTTGAGTGCTTGTTTCACAGTGAAGGAAGATGGTAATGGCAAATACCTTGGTACCATTATACTAAGAGTCAGGAATAATTCCAGAATATAGTATGTTCACGTTGAGCTGAATCCTGAAAAACAGCTAAAAATTAAAAGTGGATTTTTTTCTTAACAGAGTTAACATTTCAGCCAACCAGATGATTGTTGGTAACAGCAAAGGTGTCAACAACAGACACGTACGGTTTGGCTCCATTACAAGTTCTGAAAAGGGCTGTAATGGACACTGTAGTTGTATGGCTTCCCCATAGGAAATGTATTGTGAAAATTTTGATTGGCCATAAATATTATGTCAAACATTTGAACAAAAAGATTTTGAAATATTTTTAGCGGGTTGAGCAGTACTACAAATGAGCCAAATTTCAAGATCAAGTGTAATTGCATCCATGAGTTATTAAATGTTTTTGAGGGTTCAGCTCAACGTGAACATACTATAGTAGAATAATTATTTTTCAGGAATGATCAACTGGAATTCACATATTTTTCTTACGGTACAGTATTACAAAAAGGTGGTTGTATTATTAGAATAAGTGACATAGTATTACAAACTTTTATCCCTGATTTTATGCTAATAATGTTTAAGCAAGATACATGACTGCTCTATCAGAATATTTTGGTCTTTTGAGAGTTTGTCTTGTGCTTTTTAGCAATTATATTTTAGCTGTAGAAAATATATGTAGCTTGTTCTATTTCATGAATTACTCTAAGAAGCATTAAGAATAATTCGGTGAATAAATAGGAATAAGGGATAATTTTAAAAGCAGAATGTCTAATGTACTTAAGCCTAGACTCGATCAAGCTCCCATTTTCTGCTCTGTGGACTTTTATTGGCTTGCATGGTTATACCAATCAATACTGCCAAGCTATTATGAAGGAAAAGTGAGGTTGGCATTTGGTTGATATTAATAAACTTTACCACTAACATACTGTATGATTGAACATGTATACATTCAAAATATCAACTTTATTTATACTTCAACTTATAGCATTTGAAAAGTCAGGCAACAGCTATACGTTCAAAGTGGTTTTCACTGGACTTTCAGGAGTGGGAAAGACAAGTCTGCTTAATTGTTATTTTGATGGAGTTTTGTCTACTATTAACGCATCTAGCACTGTAGGAAGTGATATCAGCTATAAGACGTTGAAAATAGAACAAGATACCATTAAGGTATGAGAATATTTAAACCTTTTAAAGTGAATTCTTTCTTAAGCTTGTGACATCCACTTAAAGTTTAGTTGGGAATGTGTTGAAGAACGGGAATGAAGTTTGGGAATGTGCGGTGATATATGCATGGAGTATATCACAAACATAATATGTATAATTATCCATTATAACAAACTGTAGGAACAATACGACTAACCATGCGTACACAAAAATAAGAATTTTATGTAGCACTAAACACAAATTAGAAATCAAGTGACAGTAATCATTTTAACACTACTTATAAAAAATATCATATGAATCTTTTGACTGCCTTATCAAGACACACGGTAGTGTGTTGTGCGGCTCAAGAAGCTGGCGCGCAACACCCGTGAGTATATTGACAGGAAGAACAAAAACGCAATTTTCGCACCTCCGTAGCTCCGTGCTGCCTTGATGAAACAAGACGATGCTTGCTGTGGACACACCTTCCAACTTCAGCACTCCACATTCCAAATTTGAGTGAAATCGCTTCAAGCGTTCCCGAGATATGCGACTTCAAAAATTGGCTTAGTTTCTTCGTTTTTTTTTTTGTTTGTTTGTTTTTTTTTTGTTTTTTTTTTTCTAATTTTTCTTCCTCCTTCGCACACTTACAAAAACTGCTATAAAATGCAAACACAATATCCAATTGCCTTGAACTTTGGCACACTGAAGGGGGGATATAAAGGCACATCTCTGTACCAACTTTGGCTGGAATACGATAAACAGACAAAGAGTTATTAGTGATTATTCACGAAAAATAACACCAATATGTTGTCACACCTACAGGGTAAACCGCTTATGGGAAGAATCTGAAAATCAGTGAGTGAATAGGTTAACTATTGGACCTCAAACCTTTTGTGGTTTGAAAGAAATCGAGCTAAAAACCAGGAAGATACAACGAAAAAACCAGCAGTGTGTAACAATTATGCAATCGAGATTAGCTAATAAAGAACGACTACTTTCCACACCTACCAGAAAAACCGCTTGGGGTAATGCTTTGAAGTTTGCTGTACAGATGGAGTAATCATCTTAGAAAGACTCTTCAATGGTGTAGAAAATCAGACTTAAAGCCACGGAGTTATAACACGAAATCCAACTTGGTGTAGAAAGTGCGAGATCGAGATACTCTAATAGAGCAGTCATCCTAATAGAGCAGTCACCCTGAAAACTATTCAAGAGATCAGCTAGGAACTAGTAACCTGTATAGAGATCAGCTACAAACAAATCGCCCTGTAGAGAGTTCAGCTAAAAACAATTCACCCTGTTGAGAGATCGGTTAGAAGAAGTTACCTTGTAGAGAGTTCAGCTACAAAGAAACCACCATGTAGAGAGTTCAGCTACAAACAAATCGCTCTGTAGAGGGATCAGCTAGAAGAAGTTACCTTGTAGAGAGTTCAGTTACAAAGAAACCATCATGTAGAGAGTTCAGCTGCAAACAAATCAACTGTAGAGAGTTCAGCTAGAAGAAGTTACTTTGTAGAGAGTTCAGCTGCAAACAAATCACCCTGTAGAGAGATCAGCTAGAAGAAGTTACCTTGTAGATAGTTCAGCTACAAATAATTCACCCTGTAGAGAGATCAGCTACGTAAAAGGACTCATCTTGTAGAGTGTTCAGTTACAAAGAAACCACCATGTAGAGTTCTGTAATAAATATATGTATCATATATATTATTTGTGCATTTACTGATAAAATCAGAAATATTTAAAGTATTTAACATTTGCTTCATCTTTTCTTCTTCCTGTGGTAAAGAAAAAAGATAGGTTAAAAAAGCCCCAAAGCCGGCCATAGGCCGGCTTTGGGGTATACAAATACAAAAAGAAGTGAAATCTAATCCAAAACAGCCAAGCTGTAAAAAAAAGAGTGCGGCCCTCAAAAAGGCTATGGTGAAAAAAGATGTGAAATCCAAGGTGGTGGCCAAGAAATGGCTGTGATGGTAGGTTAATGGTAAAAAAATTAATAAAGACAATTCAGGTAAATTTTGTGCCAAGACCAAGCAGTACCAAAATTCACCCGAATTGTTGTTATTAAAATTTTTACCATTAACCTACCATCACAGCCATTTCTTGGCCGCCACCTTGGATTTCACATCTTTTTTCACCATAGCCTTTTTGAGTGCCACATTCTTTTTTTACAGCTTGGCTGTTTTGGATTAGATAGTATATAGCATACGGTACTGTATTTGGACATCCAATTAGAGTATATTAGTGGTTTTCTGCAAAACTCAAGGAAGTATACTTTGGTGGGATTTTATTCTGAGGTAGACAACATCTTTACAGTAGAGAAAAAGGAAGACAAAAGTACTATACATATTCATTATTCTTGCATTAGGGGTGCTGCAATTAACAACCTACCCCCTTGTCTATGTGGCATTTTCTTAATAGTGAATAAATGAAGTCCATGTGTTGTGAGCAGTAACATGGTAAAAAGCATCTGATAGTTAATCAATTGGTAATTAGTTAACTTTGTAAATCCATGAAGCTCATTCAAAGCTATGGATTGGTTTGAACACATGTTGGACTTTACTGCACCCAAATTGATTGCAGGAAATGAAAACCGTGATCCTTCCTACTGTACAGTAATGTTTCACTGCATCAAGGTATCATACAACCAAGTACACCTAGTGTGGGTGTGGGACAGACAAGTGTGCATTTTACAGGAATCAAAAATAACTGTTGTCACACATCCATAGCTCAATAGTTCCTAAATAGAATTATTCAATGTTGTTATGAAAACTCCCTCTGGGTGTGGCACTTTGTAATCCAAATTTGAGGTGAATCTATGTAGCCATCACTGAGATACTGTATACGACTTCAAAGCTTCATTTCATTTTCTTCATATTTTTGTCTTAGCACCACTTAGAAAAAGTTGCTATTACTTGTACATGCTTCAGTCAATTTATTTCAAATTTGCAGGGCATTATGTATATGTTAAAGCATTGCCGCGACTGCTATATGAAAAATAGAGCACAAGGCATGCGGCCGAGATGCTAATAAAACACTCAGCTTTGCCTCGTGCTTTATTAGCATCAAGGCCAAACATCAAGTGCTTTAATTTTTCATATAGCACGAGCAAGGCAATGCTTTAAATGATTTATGGAACTTTCTAGCTGTGTAGCTTCACCATATACTAGGACTCGTAATTAACATGCATAGCATGGCTTATTAATGGCTTGAATACACACAAACTAAAGTAACTCATACGTAGTTCACCACAATAGACATTTATCGCGTATTTTGGCAGGTTATGGTCATGTGCACAACCCACAATTGATTCTGTTGTGACACATGGTGAAGTATTTCCATGATATCTCCAGGACTTGTCCGTTTATATTAACAAACATAACACCAAAGTTACCTTCTCCCACCAATAATCGAAGCTTATAGGTATGTCTATAAAAGCAATCCAGTGGTAGAACTTGTATTGGCTGGGGTGAATGGCTACTCAGGGTGGCAAGGGCCATCATCCTTCACCAGCTTGGGTGATTTGTACTGGTGTGAACGCCATGGGCTATTAGACTGCATTAAAACCATGTGGGCAACTGTGCTTTATTGCCCACAAAGAGTGCTTTATTGTATGACTAAAGAACTTTTTGCAGTGCAATAAAAACTCTTTGTGGGCAATTAAGCACTGTTTGCCCTAAAGTGTACTTTATGAAATTTTAAGTATGCCTTTTCCTTTGATCTCACCCACACAAAGTTCCATAAAAGCATTATAAAGCATGTTTACAGTTGAATTTTTGTACATATCAAAGGAAATTATGCATGATTTTTAAAAATGCAACTTTCACAGCTACAGGGTAGTTAAATCACTGCAAGGAGAAGGTTTTTAGATAGATTAATCATTATACGAGTGCCTTATGGTGGTTTCAAAAAGAATCAAGGTAATAACCATTGAGTTATAACAAAAACTCCAGCTATGTGTATCAGTTGTGCGATCTAGTTTGAGTGAATAGAACATTATTGTCATGCCTACTACAAGACAAACTGCTGAAGGGATGAGCTGAAAATTGAAATGTAAGTAGAATAATCATTGGCCTTTTTCAGCGGAATTGGTTTAAAACCTGTGAGTTATGATGCGAAACCAACTACTTGAAGAAAGTGTCACTATCAAAATACTCTAATAGTGCAATCTCCCTATTAGAGCAGTCAGCTACATATTCTATTAAAGTACTCAGTTATATTATGATTTACAATGTAAAGAGTTCATCTAACCTTACAGAGAGTTCATCTTGTTTTGAGTCACTCTGTAATAGTTAAGCCACCCTGAAAAGATTTCAGCTATGGAAAAATCCCCCTTCGGCTTCAAACAAGTCACTCTGTAGAGATTTCAGCTACATTACAACTCAACTTATAGGAGAGTTTATATAGCTACATTACAAGTCACCCTGTGGATAGTTCAGCTACAAGTTCACCCTTAAGAGAGCTCAACTACCACCCTGTAGGGAGTTCAGCTACATGACAAGTCACCCAATAGAAAGTTCAGTTATGTACATTACAAGTCACGCTGTAGACCATTCAGCTATGTGACAAGTCATCCTGTAGAGAGTTCAGCTACATTATAAACCACCTGTGGGAAAGTTCAGCAACTTTACAAGTCACCCAGTGGAAAGTTGAGCTTACATAACAAATCTTGCTATAGAGGGTTCAGCTACGTATGACACAATAAAACATTTAAGTTCCGTTTTCAGATCTGATGTTCCTAATAGTTCTGTTACAAACCTAATATGCAAATATTAAAAATGGTCTATCTTTAGCTCAATTTTTTTCAAACCACATATGGTTTGAGGTTCAATAGTTAACCTATCCATGTACTGATTTTCAGCTTCTTCCCATAAGTGGTTTAACCTGTAGGCATGACAACATTTTGGTGTTATTTTTCATGAACAATCGCTAATAACTCCTTGACTGTTTATTGTATTCCAGCCAAACGTGGCACCAAGATGCACCTTTGTACCCCCTATATATCTGTGTGCCAAATTGTTGTAAGACAATCAGATATGGCATTCACATTTTATGGTAATTTTTGTAAGTGTGTGAAAAAATGAGGAAAACAAGCCAATTTTTGAAGTCACATATCTCAGGAATGCTTGAAGTGATTTTGTTTATATTTTGTATGTGGACTACTGACGGTGGAGGGCATGTCCACAGCAAAAATCATTTCATTTCATAAACATAGTTCGGAGCTACGGATGCGTGAAAATTGCATTGTCTTTCTTCTTGTCAATATACTCCAATGTTGCGTGCTGGCTTCTTGGGCTACACAACACACTACCATGTGTCTTGATAAGTGCCATAAGGTACATATGTATGGTTCAACTTTACTTAGTATTTACTGTAGGCTTGGAAGATTTGTGCTCAAAATGTTCATCATTATTCTATTCTGAATTTCTTCAAAAAAGTTAGCAATACACTGTTATTACTCCTAAAATCATTCAGGGGCAGATCCAGGGGGAGGGACTTTTGGGGCTGAAGCCCCTCCCCCTACACTTTTAGGCTTTACTTGATCATATTATGCTGAGTGGAATTTTGTCTTAGCATATGCTCACTAATAATACAAATACTCACCTTTATTAACATCTTACCAAGGCATTATCAGTGGAGTTATGCTAAAGGTTATGCAGCAAGGACCCGGTTCAGCATTGTAGGTGTACAAGATCAAGATACTGTAATAGAACAGTCACCTAACTACTATAATAGAACATTCAGTGTAAGCATAAAAGTTGGTTCTCTTATGGAATTTTCCAAATCTGCCATACATACAATGAAGTGCATTGGTCTGTTTATAAGGCTTGTTCATCTACTTTTGTATTTATTACCGGTACCAGTATACTTAATGCAGTTACACAATTTCCATTGAAATTGCTCTCAGATTCAATTTCGTATCAATCAAATTTCAAAATTTTCCAGTTTCAACATTTTATTCTATTGTGCATGCAATTGTGAGAGGGTGCATCATGTGCTTGGTTGTCTGTACCTACCCAAACCTTTCCATTAGCAAATGCTGCACAGAGTCATATACCTGTAATCTAAAAGCAGTATATAAAATATCTACAGGCAGAGGTTTGCATTTTACGTGGAAATGTCTCCAAATTGCAGTATTTTAGCATCTATTTTTCAAAAATTTCCTGGGGGAGCATGCCCCCAGACCCCCTAGTTCAAGCATGCTTAAAGCACACCTCCACCCAACAGATTATTACCTTAAGTTAGCTTCCCCTCTTTTATATATCCTAGATCCATGTACTCATTATTCTCAATAATTATTATTCCTAATTTTTCTTCACTTTCATAATTACATTGTACAACAATACTTTGAAACAGTAAAAACTACTAAATCTAGCTGTATCAATTTGTCAGAAAAGCTATTTTTACTAGCAAGATGTTACAACGAGTAATGAACTATTCCGCATTAATCGTTCTATTACAGTAAGCGACTGCTCTATTAGAGTATCTCCATCTTAATTTTATTTTTATGCCAATTATGGTCTAAAACTGCATCACAACACTGGAATAATGTTGAATAGTGAGTTGTATGTAAGACCTCAGAAATGCAATCAGCATTAATTGCTCATTGTGCAACCACTGGATGCTGTGGATGCCCATAAAAATATATTGAAGCCATTAGGAAACAATGATAACCCACAGTAAAACTTCCATTACTTGAAGTATATGGTTGTTCCAATTTTCTGTACAAGGAAAGAATCTACATTGATTTCTCTGTGATTTGGTGGTTATCCACTGTGAATGGGACAAAAGATGCCTGAGTTATAGGGTCATGAAAGTAGAAAAATGTTAACAGACAAGGCTTTTCACAGTTGATATTCATAAGTTTAGAGTTAGAAAATCATTCATGAACACTAACAAATCTTAACAATGGGCTTTGTAGTGAATCGCTTCGCAGGAAAGTGCTGAATCGACATCACAGCCAACTAAGTTAATAGCGTGTTGAGCAAGCCAAGATACATTGTCCAGGTGATTGTCTTGTTCTTGTACTGTACCTGTGGTAGACAATGAAAACAAGCAGCTGCCTGTGTCTTTTGTCTCCAACAAACATTTTTATCACTAATTCCATGCTTTACTGGTTCATAACTTGCTATTGACTTAGCATATTTACAGTGGACAAACATCACCAGGCGTAGAAATCAATGTAGTTTCCAGTGTTGCTTAAAACACTTGGATGCCTCCTTAGATTCAAGGTGACAATAGATTTTGTGTCCATGGTCGTCCGTTTCCCAATGGTTTCTGTACATTTTTATGCCTAACCACAGCATCCAGTGGTTGTGCAATGCAATTAAAAGATCAATTAAAATACTTTCCTTTACATAACTGGACTATTCTTTTACCCCATCATAATTCCCACATCCCTAATTTATTGTCATATCACATATTCACACAACAATTAGCACCTTGGATGGAGTTAACACTCCATTTGTCCATGAACACTATTTTGCTAAATATCTCAGTCATACAATAATTCACCTTAAATGTGTGGGTGTATACAGAGCATCCTCATTAGGGTGTAACCATTTAGCAGTGTACCGAGTGCCAATCTGTATAGCAAAACAAGGCTGTCTACTGACACATGTGGTGACTGGCTAAACTCACAAGGTAAATATTTGCACACAAAGAAAAAGGTGATGTAGCATCTTCTTTCAGCTTGCAACTTTGTATTGAGCTTTATATGCAATAATGCCAATTTATCAACAAAAATATACAGTATAACTGTGAATTATAAGGACAGTGGGCATTTTTGACAAATCTAAGTCTCACCAACTGCAAAATTCTCAAATAATAGGTTTTTCCAATATTAAGTTTGTTTTTGTCTGGTATCTCTTTATCTACTGTGTTCATATATTTATAGTTGGCTCTGTGGGATACAGGAGGACAGGAGGCATTTGGACCTTTGATGCCACTTTACTATAGGAATGCAGATGCTGTCATAGTTGTGTTTGATGTCACAAACTGTGTTTCATTTAATAAATGTAAATCTCTACTTGATGATGCAAAAAAGTATGCGGGGTCTTCTGTATACAAAGTGCTTGTTGGAAACAAAAAAGATCGCATCGACAGAAAAATTACCACCAAACAAGGAGAAAGCCTTGCATCTCACGAAGGATTGCTATATTTTGAAACATCTCCGCTGAAATCATTCCCAGAAGAGCTATTCACCCATGTGGTACATGAACTTCACAAAAACATGCAGAAAAATACTGTGTCAAGTCCTGCTATTTTCCTTAACCAACCTGCACCACCATCTTCAACATGCATCTTACGCAAATGTTAAATGTTATACACACTAACCTAAGTTGCATACAAAAGTGTTGGTACTGAATCTAGAGACTGTTGCATGCTGTACCACCACTGTTCTGTATATGTATTTGAATATGTTACATATAAAATTTAATGTGTTTTTTAACCTTCACAAGCATACTGTAGGTAGTAATAACTGGTAAAAGCTTCTTTGCAACCATGCAACATTACTTTTCTTGGTATCACACCTATACGTAGCTTAGTAATGTGTACTTTCTTGGACTCATCATTTTTTTACAACCAAAATGATTTTGGATAAGGAAATCATAATTATTTCTTTTAACGGGTTATTAATATACCACCTTGACATCTCAGATCAAAGGAAACCACAGGGTTATATTTCACATATTGCCCTGACCACAGGGCGATATCTAAATACTGCCCCATGGTTAGGGCGATATCATGATGTAGCCCTGACCACAACTGCCTTTGATGCTGAGGTAGTTACAAAACATCAGTTCACTTAGATTATTTGTATAAAGCTACTTAAAATTTTGCATTGTGGGTTTGAGTTTAACATGTTGGTTTAGTTAGGGGCATTGTTGTGAAGCAAAAAGAATTGAGTGAGTCAGCATTGGTAACAAGGCATCACTACATAATTGTTTTTGCAATGTGGGGATTGTTTTTTTGCACAGCACATTTCAGCTGCATGATCAGACATTCCCAACCTATATGTCTAAGTGTTTATTTTAGCATCTTGGGTTAGTTGGTTTAAAATATGATAACACTACAACCATTGAAACCCACAATCATTTCTTTTTGTTCCCACAATCAATGTTTGCAAACCTCTGTATAAAAGTAATGTGGTGAATGCAGGTTTGTCTTCCTTCACCTATTAGGTGAGTGGTATAACTACTTATACCATAGCCATGCGGCCCTCGGGCTTGGGAATATCAGGCAAATCCCTTGTGGCCATGGTATAACTATTAAATATAATAAACATAGCTGCATATAGTAACCTAGTTTATATATCAGGGGGATCACAGTGCCATGCTGGGTGAAAACTAACTTATCACTAAACCAATTCACTATGGAAGTGAGCATTGAAATAGTTAATCCTGAGCCAATTATACCAGTGAATTTGGGACAATACCCTATAATAGGTTGGTATAGGTACAGAGAATAACTGCCTGCATAATAAGTTATCGTAACTTGACAATACTTTAAGACAGCAGCAGCAACAACAACTGAACAAGTACAACTAACACACAGTATTTATACACACACATAAAACCATGAAACTACAGGTACAGAACAAAGGGTAATTAAACAGTACAAAACATACATGAGAAAATAAGTACAAGGGCAATTAATTACAAAACCAAGGGAGGAAAAAACAGGTTACACAAAAACATGAATATTAACTAAGTACAAAAACATGTTAATGACATTAAAAGAGAGTCTGTACAAGCAATGCATCTAATCACTAAGGAATGTCATTAATTACTACAGTCTGTCGATAAGTACACAACAAAAGCTGTTTTCTGCTAATAATTAGAATTTCTCTACTCAAAATTACTCCAAATGTAAACCACACTTCTAATTCTAAGATACATACCATTCACCTAAAATATAAGTACTTGTTTAGATATTAATTTTACTCATCATAAACCACAATAGTAGAAATCACCTAGCTATGTTTTTGCCAAAATTGTTAGAGAAGCACTCATTAAACACCACTTTAGAATACTCCCCAACCACAAAAGAAGCCTTAAAGTTAATTAGGAAGAAGTATACATCCACTAGTATATATGAAGTCAAAAGGAACCAATAGAAAGGTACTTTTTATAAAAAACTGAAATATTTTTTCATCATTTCACTGATCTACAGGAAAATCTGTTTACTTTTTTTTGGAAATAAAACTGCACAGCCTTCTTCAGAGTTGGGTTACTTTTGTAACTAAGTTATGTAGTAATTATACCTCCTACATCTAATTTGTAACTAAATATGTTGTAATTGTTGTGCTATATACTCCATATGGAGATTCCTGTACAGTACAATACAATGCAATTATTAGTGTAGTTATTATTTAATGTGTGTTAGGCTATCAGAATAGGTCAATGCTAGACCTATTAGACCCTCAGAATTATTTTTGTAAAGCATTATCATAAATCACTCTCTATAGAGTTCTTATGGATACATGTACATGAAATTGACTAGGAGAAAACATCCTGACCGTCTGGCAGACTCCTATAAACGTTCAAACATCAGTGGCGGATCTAGTATAGGATTTTTAAAAGGGGGTTTCCGAAAGTTGGTATAGTTGAATAAGGCATCTGATGCAGTACATTTCTCCGGAAAATTAGTGAGATTTTAGAAGCTCTGAGATCGGATTTTAGGCTATTTTAGTTTGCATTTACAATAAATCCAATGTTTTAAACTGTAAATACTATAGCTTACTGTAGTGTAGGGCAAAGATGGTGACTACAAGCTGTAGCTTTGATTGCTCTATTAGAGTAGTTACTTGACTGCTCTATTAGAGTGTCTCGATCGTTTTTATGCAGTGGGAGCTAAAAAGTGAAGTGTTGCTGAGGGTTTAATAGCTATAAATGGTGTTAGTTAAGTGTAACTGCATGCATGCTACTGGTATGTTGTATGCTATGACAAATTGTCAGTACAATAATGGTTATGTATTTATACTGCCACTGACCTAAATTTAAAAGGTGGTTTCTGTCGAAACCTCAGAAACCCATCTAGATCCGCCACTGAGCATTAATCGGATGGCTGCAGGTTCAAGGTCCAGTCATGAATTTTTTTCTCCTTTCCTCACCTTTTCAAACATACTTCATGTAACAACTTTAAACAGACTGTAGGACCAGATGTCCTACAGACCTTCAGCACTTGTGCTGTAAAGCCTTAATTAAAAAATGTTACTTTTAAAGTAACTATATAGTACAGGCTAAAATATATATGTGTATATATGTACAACTACTGTATGTACTGAATACATGTAAGTATCATTTTCACGTATATTCCAGCATGGTTCTCACTGACTGTACATAGGACAATTTGTAGAAATCATGATTGAAGTATTTGTAACTAGGCCTGCAATATGTCAGCATAATAAAAATCATAATAGGCTGGAGTGCTATACCAGCATATTAGGTGGATATTTCAAAGTGTGGGACCTAATTTCCCCCCAATAGAGCAGTCCAAACTGCACCTTAGATCACTACTCACTAATAGAACAGTCACTTTGTAGTGAAATACTCTAATAGAGAATTCACTGTTAAAATGTTCCAAGATAATTGCAAAAAATATTGTTAACCTATAGAAGCATAATACAAGCATAATGGGAATACTGAGCAGCATAAAAGTTTAGAAAATTCCTGAAGGAATTTTAGGTTAAATTTTGAGCATATTTGACTCAGGCTTATTTGTAACTCACAAAATTAATGCACATCTCACCAGTAAGTCTGTTGTTGTGGCATAAAATAGTAGCAATGCACTGCTTTGTTTGGCCTCTAGTCTTGCAACTGTGGTCAGTGAGGCTGGCACCAAAAATACAGGTTGTGATGATCCTTTTAAAATTGGCTGCCTGTAAGTTTTTTCTTGTTTTTAATGCTGTATTTGGTGTTGAATGGAATAAGACTATTCTGTAAAGGTGATTTTTGTCCCATATTATGATATTATTTTATGATGATTTTTAGATGAGGCATTTTAGCAGTGTGTGCTAATTTAGGATTGAATCCTACTGAACACTACTACCATAATACTGTTTGATACTATGACATATGTAATCAGTCATCATTGTTTTTGTTACTATCATGAAGGTTGACATGTTTGATTTTCACATGGCTTTCACACAAATTGACACAATACATGCAGCTAGTATGGAGGGTGGGGGCTACAGGGCACTCCTCACACTTCATAGAAGTCAACCAAAGAGAAAGCAGACTTAGCAGCACTGGAATCTATGAATGGATAATGCATGAGTGTAACTACTTGTAGGTGTGCATGTGAACCATCAACCATGTGGGTTAAGCTGAAACAGTCAAATGCATATAAACTGAGCTGACACTGACGTTAACACCATTTATATGATATGCATATACGTATACAGTGGGATGCCTGCACATTATACTCTTACTGTATTTTTCATATAGCACTAGTACTCCTGCTAATGTATGGAAAACATCCTCCCACGCAAAGTACACGAGAGTTAAACACAGATTTATGGTAAGTAGCAACTGTAAATAAGGGTGGATTTAGTAGGAGTGCTTGGAGTGCTGAAGCACCCCTCTAAAATTATTACTTATGTGTTTGAGCTACAGGAGGAAACTAGTAGAAGATACAGATGAAATTGAACTATACACATAGAAAGCTGCATTGAAAAGATCAAGAGGACTAGTCTCTTACAATAATTAATGAGAGGTAGTCAAAATCTCATTTAAGCCAACTATGACCCATAACTTGGCCTAATTTATCCCTACTCCTTCCTTTTCAATTTTTAAAACAGCCTCTTGCCCTCCTTTGGGCCCCTATCTCCCTCCTCCCCTTTTGGAGCTCGCCTGATACAGTCAACCTCCCTTTAAAAGTGGTGGGAAACTTGATTATTGGCTAATTGCACAGGGGATGCTCTGGATGGTAAGGGATTGGTGTAAAACGTGTGAAAATTTGGTATACATAGCTTCAACCATTGGCGAGCTACAACACACTAAATATTCATCTTAAAAGGAAACAGCTCTCTACTTGTGTGCAATGAAAACTCACACTTGTTTGTTAGATTATACTGTAAAACAAAATGAAAATCTTAATGAGAAAGGTTATTTGGTGAGCCAACCACAATTACTTCTTTAACATAATTTTGTATGCAAAAAATTATGTAATTATTTACACACTCTTTTACATAACTACTGCAGCTAGCTAAGAATTTAAAATGAAAGTAGTTTGCTACACCTGCAGATATACAAATGGACAATTAATCCTTATAAATTTATAATTATAGTTCCTAACCAGTTAGTCAACATTACTTAGCAACTGTCTTAATATTGTAGCTATTCATTACTTTTGGGACTGCTTTATTAAAGAGAAAATACTTCTTGAGTAATTCTACAGGAACCTAATGCTTGTGATTATTTCCAGACAGGTGGTCATCTAGCAGCTAATGAAAGTTGTATAATTAAATACAGTATATTCATGAGAGACGTTGCAAATGCACATTAAATTTCTCCAAGGCTGTTACTTTAATGTGCTTCATTATTGCAAATGTGTCAGCTTAGTACATTACACTTTAAGAAGAGACGCTTGCTCTGATGCAGGCTGAAATAGTTGTACAACTCTCTAATGGAGCATTCATTGATGACCTCTATATCTTGTATTGTGGCATAATGCATCAAATGATATTATCATGGTTGGCAATCTTTCTTACCACTATAGTTACTATAGTGCTGCAAAAAAAAAAAAAAAAAAATGGAGGTACACTTAATAGTAAAATAAGGCATTCTGCAACAATTACAATTTCTGTTGGTCCATACCTAAGCATGATGCAACATGCTGTGACCACATGATACCCTAGATTATGAACAAACAACCCTGCAAACAACCTATCACATTGTTTATCCTTGTTACCGGTGTTCAGCTCTCTCTGTGTTTCAGTCAACTTCCACACAATCATGACCTGATGTAATCAGTTCCAATTTACTTATGCACGCGCTGCACTTGCACATGAAGTTATATATGTAGTTAAGCTATTGTTGTAATTTTGCACACACAGTATTTACACATGTACGTAGTTATACACGTAGTTAAGTAGTTAAATTATTGTTGTAATTTAGGCTGCAGGAACATGTGAGTCCTACAGACCTTCAGCTTGTATGCTGTAAAGCTTGATTAAATAAATGTGCTAATCTAATCATGTGTATAGAAGCCATATTAGCATTATTTATCAGCTACATGCAACCAACTTCATGTAATCTAATTCTGTTGGTTTTCATGTAAAACTACCCCACCCCACCCTGAAGCTTAAATTATTCTACAGTTCTCCTTACCATAAACTTCCAAAACATCAAAATGATTCTTTTAAATTTTTTCCATATAGCAATCCCTCAACATCCCATGCATGCACTTGTTTCAGTTATTTTTCATGAATAAAACTAAAACCAATTGACACAGATTGATATGGAAATTTTAAAGGCAAAAAAGTCAATGCTAAAAATTAATATAAAGTCTGTTCTTAGGAAGGAATGTTGATCTCTGCATGTATGTGGTATTTGATATCATTTTAAACATTTTCACATAATCACTTGTAAAAATCTTATCAGAGCAGCAATCAAACAAATCCTCTGTAACTTTTTAATTTTTCCACATGTGAACAAATTAAATGTGCTTAAACTTGATATGTTCTGTTGTAAAAAAAGGATTATGTACTGTTATTCAGTGCTGCACCCACACATCATTGCAAAAGTCAGAAATTTCAAAGTGTACACTGATTTAGCTTTCCTGAAAATTTTATGATGATAGCACCTACTTAATTTCTAAATTGTCACCACTACAACAAGAAGATCGCGGAGACTTCATGATTATGATCCTGCTATATAACCATTTAAGATTTCAGAACCCTTGTGGCTTTAGATCCTCATACATAGTGTTATCAGATCAATACCTTACCGATACCTTACCTTACCAATACCTTCAAAGTGCCATGGCAGTATTGGTGAGGTATAACCAAGCCAAAAAATTCTCTCAGTACATACAACCCAAAAATTCCTATATAGATCTGCCACTGAATTAACTACAGTAACACTTACATATCAATGGTATGTATCAGTCAGTGGTACTATAGTAGTAAGCCTTGCTTGGAATCTCATACAAGACCTTATAGATAAAGATAATAGAAGTTATAGTTGTAAGAATACATTGCTGTGTTTATGGAGTTAGTATTGCATGCATGTCAGGATGTGGATTACTACAACACTTGTATAGGTATTGTTATATAATTTCTGTGAGACTCTGTTCAACATGATTTCATTCTTACTTTGGGAGAAATGGCTCTCACAAGAATGTGTATCCATGTACCACTTAGAATGCAATCGCTCGGTTTAGTTGGAATCAAATTAATTTTAAGAAACTTTTTGGTAAAAAGTCGTATAATCTATGTTATGTTTTAAATTCTACAACCCTTAGTGAGGTGATACTCCTCAATGACAAGATATGTACAGTATTATTATATCAATTACCTACTGTGGTTAAAACAGAACCTACCTACAGGTGTATCTATATCAGATGATGACGATTGCCATGATTCAGAATTTCTATTTTTTTTCTTTAGGCAGGGTTTTTATATACAGTAGGATCTTGATTATCCAAACCCTCCATTATCCAAACAGTGTAAGTGGCTCCTCTATTAGAGTATTTCGTCATTAGGTGAACGTTCTATTAGAGTAAGTGTATGTTCTATTAGAGTAGTTGAACACAGTTCTGTATAAATGAATGAGCTAAAAACAAGTTCACTTATCTGAACACTTTTATGATTGAACTGGCACATAGGTGTTCAGATAATGGCTTGTTGTTACCATACCAGTCACTACTATCATTACTATTATGTGTTACAAGTATTGTAGTGAGAACAAAGAAAAAAGTGGAACCAGTGATCGATTTATACCACTTGGACAACATGTCAAAATGGATGATAATCCATCTTATGCTACTGCTCAAGTTGACCAGGACACTATCAAAATGGATACTGGCCCAGCTTATGATATTATGGACAAGGACTCTATCAAAATGGATACTAATCCATCTTATGCTGTTATGGACAAAGACACTATCAAAATGGATACTAATCCAGCTTATGACCTCATTAAGTAACTGCACGTTTAATACACTGTACAGCCTGTGGTCATCATAATAATATAGTTTAATGGATACATGCATTGAGATAATTATAATACACTAACAGTGAAAACAAGAACTCTTAATGAAACCTGTCTATTACAGTATGGTCACCTTAGGACTTGACCTTCTTAAGCAGGCCACTTTGTATACAAGTGGGGATCTTTGTAATAAACACTTTAGACAGATGACCTTATTGTATGGTGACCAGGTTTCTCTAAAAGTCCAAAATATATACTTCATTTATATTAGCTATAGGGAATATTTCCTCCAAGCATGTTAAAGTTGATAAGGTCAAGAAATTATAATAAAGTCTTTTATAGCAAAAATTTGTATGTAGCAGTTTTCAGTAATGTGTATCATAGACTATTATAGAGACACAATTTGAAGTACTGTGACAAAGAAGCTAGAATTGTCTCACCTGTTACCATTGTTATCATGGTCTTCACTTTCTGAAATCTTCACTCAGGAGTGGATCCAGGAGCTGGCAAGGGGAGGGGCACAAACAGGCTAAGTGGTTGGGGAGAGCAGATTCTCTTGTTGTTGCTATATTTTTAAGCAGCAATGATCACTCCTTAGTAGGTTAATTTTTGTCATTATGGCCTTTGCAGATGGTTGTGTAGTCTTAAAAGGCTATGAAAGCTTAAACACCATAATTATTTTTAGAGGCCTTTAGTACGTACAGAGGTGCCAGGTCACACTTTCACAGCTGTTTTAACTTTGGTATCAGATGAGTTTGCAATAAAATTAATGGTGGTAATTAGTGACTAGTGGTAAAAAGCAGTTTTTATGAGTTACATAAATTTTGGTCTGACAAGGTAATATATATAAGTATTCCGGTATAACAAGTAAATGAAAAGTTAAGTATTTCTATCAAAAGAAATATGCTTCTCTCACAGAGGGGGGGGGGGGGTAGGGAAAGGGTAATTTGCTGTGAATTAGTGTACCATATTTACAAATGCCAAAACATTAATTTATTACCTTAGATACGGTGACTATTAAAAATCAGCCACCACTTGATGCTCAAGGACAATGTGTAAGCCTTTATTTTCAAAATTGATTGTGGTACCACTTTACTACTGAAGGTGCAGCATTTAAACAAGGAAATAATATTATAGTATTTGTTGTCCATATCAAGAGCACATCAAGTCTTTACAATTTTGTCAATGACTCAATGCAATTTAACACTGTAGCTATAATAGTTTGAGTATATAATAAAAATATCATCACTTCATATTTGTGACCACAAAGTTAATAAGTATCACAATATCATTAATGCATATAATTAGTGTTCAAGTAGTTTTTATTATAGCAATACACTTGAGTTGTATATACAGTGTTACCATATAGAAGGTCGGTTGTTACAATGTCCAAAGCAACGAAAATAGCCTCCAGTACCATACAGCATAATTTGATGGGGGGAAATATTGACGAGTTCACTCATTGTCAAATATTTATGAGGAAAATTTTGACGAATGTGCTGACTTCAGTATTCTAATTAACCAGTCACGTGAGCTTTGACTAGGAAAATTTTGATGAATTGCAACAATTCGCCAAATTTTTCCCCCGTTAAATTATTACGCTGTACAGTAGTATATAGCCTACCATATAAATTTCTGTGGTTACTTAATCTGTGAGACACACACAAACAATTTCTGTGTAGTTATATTATTAGCAAGAGTTAATAATAGAGCCCTCCCTATTATTATTAACTCTTGCCATTAACAAGGTCACAGAATCTACAGGGCTCTAGTGAAACTTCTGCTCACTCGAAAATATTGGAATACAAGTATAAGGAAAATAATATTACAAATTTCAAGTTCAATTAGGGATCACAAAAAAAAAGAGGGAAACAAGGGAGGTCGTATACACCTGCAGATATACTAGTGAACATTTAATCCCTACTTCAGTCTATAACCATGACTGAATTAAATGTCCACTAGTGTGTAACACTGTGAAATGGGCTGAACATAGCTCAGTGAAAATGAAGTGTAATGACCACTTTGCTTTCGAGTCAGTAATTAATAGCTGGGGTGTGCTCAAGTGTGGCATCACTCTTTCTTTTGATGTGGGTTCACCAGTCATACAAAAAAAGTAAACAAGCAAGTATAAGGAGAATAAAAAGGAAACAAGCGAAGTCTTATATAAACGAAGAACAGTAGAAGCACATCTGCAATCAATCTAGTTGCCACAATAATACAACACTTGCCATTTACAGACATAGGGAAGCCATCATGCACTGCCACAAATCAACATCTTGGGCTGTCAGCAAAAAGAAGTAGGACACAGAGGAAGAAAAAAGTAAGTCCATGATGCATGCATTGTAACATACTGCAGCATGCCAAAGGCACCTGTCAGGCTGAAGCAACATTAACCAGTGAAAAAACCAAACCTGTAGCCTTAGCCATTGAGTTTTATACTTGTCTGAAGGCATTAGCAAGCCAGCCAGTCAGTCACTCAGTAGAGAATTCCATTGAATAAAAAATTTGTAGCAATCTACTGGAAGTGATTAGGATCATACTAAAGGCACTTTTGGGCCTGGTTATACCTAACCAATACTTCCTAGGAAGGCATTGTGAAGCTGACTTTTGGGTGATATATTTAGCCAGAAATACCCACACCTCCATGATCCCTAATATACAGTACTACCATACTAGACATATTGTATGATTAATCTGCTAGAAGAAAGTTTGAAGCTTTTATTCACAAAATTTGTGCCTCTATAACCCACTGCATGCATAGTAGCTACTAATGTGAGGATAAACTTTTTTTTATTTATACCACAATGCAATATCCATACAGTTCTGCATCTATACTGCAGTCAAGCATCAAAATTTACTCTATTCTGTTCCACATTATAATATATTAAATTGTTCATTATAACATAACAGAAAGTTTGAACTTTCATTGCTATCACCTTTTCACAGGTAAGCATGTAGCAGCCACAAAAATATTCTACTGTACATATACGCAATAATATATAGCAAAGTTATAAATTTAAAGTGTTATTTTACGAAGACAGTCTCCACTGTAATTTTCAACACTTTCATCATACGGATGACGGTAACCCAGCCCTTCTCCTAAAGATGGTTTGGCATGATAGTTACTTGCATGTACATTATTAGTCTCCCAGATCATCTTTCAGTAGCCAGACAATGGGACCTAATGTACAAAACACACAGGTGTAATAAAACAATGACAATGCTTTATGATATTGAATACAAGTACATTTTGCAGTAGCATCTTAAAAAAAGTGCTCAGTTTTTCCCCATTCTTATAAGATATTGTACAATGAAGAGATCCTGTATAAAACCCACAAAAAAAATTACTACAGTATTTGTATCCCCACAATTTATAAGCAAAACATAGAGTATCTGAGGCAAAAACTTTCTGTAGCAAGCACCTTTCTGTTGCAGCCCTATGACGGTGTACCCAAGGATATTAGCAGTAGACTAATTGTAGATCCAAGTTGATCCCTTCACAAAACCTACTGTTCAATTAGAGTAGTCTATATTGCCTGATTGTCCTACCGAGATAAGAACAGTGGGTTTGTTGTGACAACTGTAGAACCCGGTAGAGGAGAGACACTTTATCCCATACAGTAAGTGGACCCGAGATTGTATAGTTATTAATCAAACTGTCTGGGTGAAAGAGACCAGACAAGAAAAGAACAGAGCAAGAATTCCCTCTGGTGAAGGAGGCCAGATGCAAGACTGGACAAGGCCAGTTGAGTCTCGTCGCATCGTAGGAGGTGTTGGAGAGATGCAACTACAGGACCAATTCTTGTAAATCGTGCAGCCATTGGTGGATGGACTGTGAAGGGAGGTGGATTGACATAAGGGATGAGGTGTTGAGAGGTTCTGCTTGCTACCAAGTGTGAAGTCTGCAGTGCCTGCTAGCAGTGCTCTGTGCATGATTTGTGGTATCAAGTGAAGTTGTAGTGTGGTATGGTGCTATCAAGAACTCAGTGAGTAGTTGATACTGTCAGAACAATTGTGAAGTGTGAGAATGATTGCAAACTGTTTGGTTGACTGAGTAATTGAGCAACTGTCAAATCTAACAGAAGCACTGAAGAATTTAGAAGAATGATGATGATACACACATTAGCTTGGCGGTCCGAGGGGAGGAATATTGTAACAGAGTTGTGGACTAATTGTATTATACTGTGTACTTGTATACATGTAGTGTATTGGGATCACTTTAATAAGAATACAGTAAGAACTATGTGGCATGAATTGAAGGATCCAGTCCTTGCACTGTAATGGGGAGTTCCAGCCTGTTACAGATTAGAGTACAGTGGGACCTTCATTATTCAAACATGTGTATGTCAGTTTATAGTCATAAAAGTACACTGATAAGTGAATTTATTCAGATAAACAAAACCCATGCATTCATTAATGTAACACTGTTCATTTACTCTAATAGAACATACACTAACTCTAACCTATGTACAGAACACTCTAATAGAACACTCGCTTCTGTCAACCATTCAGGTATTTTTGTTGTTTGTCCACTAATGTTACTGTATCAATTGAATATTTGAGGACACCTGACAATGAACAACCTGAATAAATACTGTACACTTCTCATAATAGAGAGGCATGAAGAGTCAATGCTCAATACTCCAAATAGTGGAGATGTACCACAAATACATACATACGTGTTGTATCAGTGGCATCCCAACACCATTACCAAAACTGATGTGATATACCGGTATAAACTGAATTGTCACCAGATACTTTTCCTGATTGTGCTACAGTACATTATGCCTTCTGTTATACACCAAACAAGGCTGGGAAACAGTTTTCAATTTGAAAAAAAGTGCTACGCCATAGAAACACACACATAGCTAACTTTTATTGATACAATAACTTACCAACTATACAATATTAAAGTTCTCTATGTAGTTTTCCCAAAGCTCACAGTAGCTAATGCCTACACTATATCATATCAGTATATTGGGTCAGTATCAGTGTTAAGACTCAGTATATCAAAATTTCCCTATTGGTACACCTCTAACTCCAAGTACTATGTTAAGTCTGTAGTAAAGGAGATCCTTGAAACCCTTAGAAATCTCCCTCTGGGTAAACCTCTACCATGTATGTGATAGAAGAGAATACAATTCATGAACCTTCACAACATGTAGCTAGGGCACATCTTTGGGGCAACATTTCTTTAGAGGTGTACTGATAATTGGATCTGCTAAAATATCGGCCATCGATATGGTAGTTTTTACCAATATCGGTATTGGTACAGAACAGAAGGAGGACTGATATCACTAACGATAATATACAGTAGCAGTAGTTTGTACATAAACGGATTATGCATTGGTTTTCTAGTTTATCCATGTGGCTGTATAGTACCAGTGGCTTATTGTTAACTTGGTCTGCAACAAGTGTTACACTATGAGAAGCCATACAAACACACACAATTCTAGCGTTTGTTGCTGGAAAGCTTATCACGGTCTATACGAATGAAACAGTTACAGAGTATATTAGTAATAAAAAGAAGGATCACAGGATAACCAAGGAAACTTACTGTACCAGCTTTCTCACAAGCCATTAAAATGCAGAGTAATGCAGAAATATCTGTTTAAGGCTCATGGGAGTATGCAAAAAAAGTTTGTGGGTGCCTAATTGTCTGGATTGCACAATAGTAAACCCAAGCTATATACCACCACAGGCAGAGTATAGTAATGGATAGTATACATGCACATGTTGTTGTAGGGTAGATTAGTACTATCAGATTGACTATCGGTTATCTTTTGGTGGCATCAATATCTGATATCGGTGCATGCCAAAAACCCTTATCGGTAGTCGGTACACCTCTACATTTCTTATATGAAGTGTGTACCCCAGAAAGGCGGCCTTGTCATTTAGTGACATATTTCATATGTTATTGTTTACATTCATCACTGTAGTATAGTGGCCCAGTTAGTCATCAGTTGATGCATACAGAGCCTGGATCATTGGGTACAACTAGCATCACACAAGAGTGATCATCTGTACAAAACAATTAGAATAATAATAAAATGCTACATCAACATAATCGTCTACATACTAGTTACCATACAGTAGGTTATTTCAAGGGGAAAATTGCAATTTTTGCTTATTGACTTGTGAATACCACACAAGGGATATAGTCATGCTAAATCTGAGAGAAAACTATGCTCAGTCAAAGGGAGGATTGTTCTGGGCACGTGGCCAACTGCCACCACACCTTACCATCACCACAACCTTGACCACATTATAACTATCAAGGCTCTCTTGCCAACAACCTAACCGTAGCATCCCAATCACTTTGACACATGTTACACAAGTACAAATCTCCATTTCCATGACTTCATACAACTAATAAACAAAATCTTTCCCCTTGAAATTTTGGAATGACAATCTGCAAAAAATATTACCCTTGAAATAACCCACTATATGGTACTAGTGTATATATACAGTATGTTACAAAAGATGTCTAACATGAAGCAAAAAAAACACTACATTACACTACTCATACAAACACATACATTACACAGCACAACCACTATGAGCAAATGCACACATGCATACAAAGCAAAGCCTTTGGCTACTATGCCAACAGTCATGCTCACCTAGCAAACAAACACAGGACACTCATGTGCTATTCAGGTGTAATGAGTCAGGCAGATAAATTCTCCTGGGGCAGGACACAGGAGGCCATGTCTCATAGGCAAAGGTGCAGGCACCCAAAGTCATAGCTGGATCTTCACCCATTGCGCAAGTCATGGACAGTTGGAATTTGGTTCCCTGGTTACACCAGGTGCTTATTTAAGTCACAGCTGGGTGGGCTACTCTTCCAGTTGACACCAGGTCCAATTAAACAGCTGGGTAGACTGGAACACTGGGCATCGAACCTACACACACACACACACACACACCCACAAATACACACACGATGGACTTGCAAATGTACTGAACTTGTAACAGCCTCCTAGAAATAAGCCAGCCCTTGTAATGCTGGAGGCACCATTATCAAGCTGCAACTACCAATACTTGTCTTCCTTACAAGTCATTGATACACTAATTATGAAACACATGTAGTAGTGGTAGAGATTAGTGTTGTAAATCTTCATTGCTCCAGTACCTAGCACTGGATGTTAGGCTTTAATGATGAGCTTGACAGCATTCAAGTTACTGTACATAGCTACCTGCAGTCTAAACTTTGCCTGTCTGTTTTCAGATGTATTAATTATAGCTATACCTTACAAAGCTACATTTTAAGAGTAACTAGGTTACCATTAAACAACTTCATGACTTTACTAAGCAATTTGATACAGACAGTATCCTTATTCTTCAGAGTCCCAATTAAGCTTGAATGCAGCCAGGTGAAAGTGGCATGACTTCAAATGTAAATTTCCACCTTTGTTACACACCAAGCTTCTCATGGAACACTTTCATAAATATTCTAATAAATAAGTGCGTATGCGACATTTACGACTTTTAAGGAAGAGCACTATTGGCAGATGTAGTTAGATGTTGACATCTCAAGTATTACAAGAGATAGATAATGCCTGTTTATTGGTTATCTAGTCCGTGAGTCCACTCCACAGAATACATTATTCCTCTACTTCCATACTACATAGCTATGTTATACAAAGTTTGATGTGTTCAGCATGAAGCAAAACACTCACACCACATGACACACACACACACACTCACACACACACACAACAATCAAATCAGTACTAATTCTTACAAGTTAAAATGTTGGCATATCAAATGTATCTCCTTATTGTTACTGGCACCAATAGTTGCTCCAGTCATCACTAAACATTCTGACTCAACCTCCTGTAATATCACAATACAACATAGTATAATACAAAACATACAAGTGCCTAATTATTTTTTCATGCTCCTACATGATGCACTTACAAAGATAGCCATTACTCTCATACAAATAAACACACATTGCGCGTGTAATAAGCAAGTGTATGTATATGCTGTATGGTCAATAACTCATTTACAGTATTAAAACATATTGTATGTGCACAATATACAGAGCCTGAAATTATGGTTAGACATCTGCCATATTCCAACCATTTCTGGCTAATGTCTGAACACTTTTAACAAGTTTTTGTATAGTACTATTGAGTATGTCTGACCACATAACAGGATTTATCAGATCATTTCCATAACATAACTTCAGGACCTGATATGACACATAGCAATAACACAAGCCATGTTAGGCTGCAGAACAATTTACTGAGTTATAAGATAATTACTGGATGATGTGAAAGAGTACATTTATCCATGACTTTACAGAAAGACATAGGCAAACATACATACATACATACACAACAATGTCAAGAAACCAAGCACTTGGCCACAGCTGGTTGTGGGTACACACCTGGTTTGGAAAAATCAGTGTTGCAGTATTGCAATAACTCAGACTAAACTGACTAAACGATACCATAGATAATAGAGTACTTAAATGGGATAGGAAACGCAATAACGTGATGTCATAAAATACGTACATTTCCGTTGGAATGCCGTGTATTACGTCACGAACATACTCGTTACGCTTGCTGCACTTGTATCAAAGAGAAACAAAGTGTTGTAACGACAGAATTTCGCAACCAACAACTGTGAAACTTCGCTACAGTGAACTCAAGTAAGTAATCGAGGGAACTAGGATGGTACCAACCCTCAAGGAAGTTATACACAAAATTAAAGGAGATTGAAAGTGACTAAAAATTACTTTAAACCACTTTACTTTCTTCGTAAATATATTCTATCCTTTTAACTGTGATAAACCTATTCCTTACCATTTAACAGAGAGAACCAGAGGAAATATCAGAGCAAAGCAGGAACTGTTGCCTGAAGAAACGACTAAGTATCTTCCATTTTTAACCAAAAGTTTAAATCACCTTGCAGTACAGCGCAATGGTAAAAGACTGTGTTGGTGACATGCCTAGCTTACCACAGGATTCGAAAGTGGAACCTGCTATAAAAGAAGCAGTATGGACGAGGCATGAAAGTACTATGAGCGAAAGTATGACAACATGTAACAATCACGATTAATGCGATACGCTTTTTTACAAAATCTACGGTCTGAATTCTCTCCAAAATCTCTCACAAAGGCCTAAATACTTGCTGTAGTCTGTTGGATTACTATTTACGCTGCTTAGAACACTAATTCCCATGCTTGAGCACAAAACTGTCTTGTCCTTTCAAGTCATGCGTAACGGAAATCAAACCAGAAATCACTTGCGTTTCCTATCCCTTTTACTCTATTATCTATGACGATACCCATTGGCCCATGGTAATATTAAGCAGTCACTTACAGGGGATTCCCTAAACAGCAGTAGAGCGGTGCAGCCGTCTACTCAAAACCATTTTGATGTGGTAAAAAGAAAGTATATAATTCTTTGATGATGGTAGCAAATTGACAGTTTTACTACTCTACTTTATTTTGCTGGGGAAAGCTCTGTACTTATGAACACAAATGTAGTACAGCTATGACAGAGACATAAATATACAATAAAGGTGTAGAAAAAGTGGGGAGTATTCACAAAAACTATGTACGTAACTACTGCATATATGGTAGATATATTGTTCACATGATCTCTGACTGCTGCCATATAAACATGATGTTCATTTTACATTAAAATGTATTTCATGGGCTCTTGATAAATTTAAACATTCTCTTGGAAGAATGGGGGAGGGCATGCCTACCATAATGAGTTGCTATAGTAACTTCAAGACCACTTTCTTGACATACTTATCCATAAAGCTTATTGGTGGTAGGTGAAATATCTTCCTGCATCACTCACCATTAAAACAATTGTGTATGATACACATTCTTGATCTGAAGTCACTCTCCTCAACTAGGTTATTTCAGCTGCTACTTCAAATGTGTATGACTTAAATCTCATTTGGGCCAATGATGATCAGATCCTGTGAATAAAACAGTTCACTTAAGCAATGATGTCAACTAGTACTATGATGGAATGTACTGGGTAGAGGCAAGTCACTACAGGACATGTACTACAGTATCTCCTAGCAACCAACTGAACAACAGGCAATTGCAAACAGCTTCCTCCCTCCTGTCCTTTGATCTACAGGTATCCCAAACTTCATCATTGTTAAAAAATTAATCTAATTTGGGCTATCAAGTTAACCCTCTAGTTACCATTATAACCACCATATGGCACATCGATCTAATAACTTACACACCGACTACAATTTTGATTTTGCTATAGCTTGTTTGTACATTGAGCTTACCCTGAAATCCTCACGCACACAGAGTCCCGGTTACTGGGGTAAACGGATCCCTTGCAGATTATTACGCGAGAGTTACAGAAATGTCTCATCATGAAAGAAGACTAGTTTGTTATTTGTTTAAGTTGTTAATCATGTTTATCATTAAGAAGACAATCTGTAACAATGGGGACAGGTACAGGCTAGAGCTGAAACAGATATCCGCATTATCCGTATATCCAGATAATAATTTACTATCCAGATAGTACTTTGAAGCCAAGTGGATAGTAATAACTTAAAGCCATTTACCTGTCCAACTTCTCATCACAAGATGAATCATTTTCACCATGGAGAGTTAGCTAGTTTTATGTGAAGTTAACAGCTGCCTGGTAAGTTAATCAGCTTGCTCATGAGTGACCACGCCCATCGCTATGACGAGGCACAGCTGTGAATGTTGCTGAAGAAGTTGTAACAGAATAGTTATTGCCTTATTAAGAGCTCTTTACGACTAGTTGTACCTGGAAGAGGTCTTGTAGCAACTGCTACAACTTGTATTCATGTTTTCTCCAGCTGCCAATCTTGTTAGATGAATTCCAAAATAACCCTGTAACATTACCACAAACTTTTTGCTCTCATGTTAATGTTTGTTTGCTTCTAGTACTAGTAAAACAAGGATGCTTACAATAAACTATAAAATGTTTCTATAGCAAGTGATGATGTCACTATCTGTAGGATATCCGGATAGATTTAGTTCAGGATATCCGGATAGTAAAAGTTGCTATCCGTTTCAGCCCTAGTACAAGCTACTTTTTCAAGACACGGCATAAGGGCCATGCATTTCTCTACACATGCACATTGGGTGTGACAGTGGAAACTTGAAGAAACTAGACCTGATGTGAATCACTCCGTGGGATAACACTTTAGAACCAGAGACAAATATAACATTTGCCATCCAAATAGCCTCTGTGTCTGAACATAATTCAGTCTGCTTGAGCATAATTCAGTTTGCTCAGACATAATGTCCTAGCTATCAAAAGAAAAGGAATGCAGCCTAAGGAATACAATTTATCTGCTTGGTTTGTGGCTTGTACTGCTAATCATAACTACCACCAAGAGTTCATAATATAGAGAGGGAGGGAGAGTATCCAACACTGTATTACCTGATCAAAACACACTGCATTCAAAGATTGCGCAATGACTATCAGCACCAAAACTTATTAAATCACTACTGAAAGGGTGTTAATTCTATTAAAGCAAAGCACTAAGAATGCTTCCCTTTGCTAAATCAACACCTATCAATGCTCTTCAGTAGGTGAAGCCAGGTGACGAATTTGTATGGAATTATACTGAAGTATACTGAAATATTCAGGATATGATGCAATCTTTGAACCAGTGTGTTTTGACCAGGTAATACAGTGTTGGACACTCTCCCTCCCTCTTTATATTATGAACTCTTACTACCACTTAGTAGGCCTACCACTTACTCCCAGGAGCAATGAATGATGTGAACAGCTGATACCAGAATTAATAACCATGTACAATCTAACTCTTAGTTGAAATGTCCCACTCTGCCCTACCACGGCCGATCAAGCCTGCACATGACAGGACATTATGACCAGTCTATTGCAAAATGTTATATTTGTCTCTGATTAGAACAGTATTAGAAGTACTATTATACACTCCCAGCTGGTTTGATAGAGATAGGATCATGTTTACAGCTGATTTTAGCATTTTTGTGATTTATTGTTTAATAACAATCTAGTGGTTTATGCCCATTTTCTGTCTATGGTATGCTCCGCTGGATAACCTGACAGTTAGAGGGTTAACACAAAACGGGACCACATACACACGGTAAGAGGTGTTCCACTGGATATACAGTACAATGGTTATACTCACCAAATACTAAACACTGCAGATATGTTGTAGTCATCCTCTAGTGTGCTAGGCTACACATGTGCTACAATACAAGAGACACAGGTATATGTGACTATAAAGACAATGGTACTTATTACACTGATTATTGGAAGAGCTACTGTATATTTGGAGTGTTTTGATTGGTACTAAGAGCAGAAGGTTGCTTTTGTTACTCAGGGCACACAGCCTTTGTTCTTTTCAGGACTAAGAAAATCTAATAGACCTATTTTTGCTACACCCTAGATGAGGAAACAAGCAGCCTTAGTGTTGGATGCAGTTACAATGTGATGGATGAGAATTTCCACCTGAACCCATCCAAGCAGGAGAATACACACTAATAAATAAGGTGATAAAACTGTTCCCTGGGTTTAGAAAATTAGAACTCCACACACCGATAAGTGTGTAGAGGCAGTAGTAGAATAAATCAGCCAAAGGCACTTCTCCTACCAATTACAGTATTTTTGCTGACCAAATTCATTATAACCTTTAATGTACAGTTTCAATGGGGTAGTCATCAATACCCAACAAAAAAATAGTCTGTCTTCCAGATAATGGCTGGCCAATTTCTGACCCATATGTAGCACTGCACCTTAGAGGTGTTCCCTCATTTCTCTAACACAAAAACTGTATGAGTTGGGTCCCTGTACTAGCAGAGCTCTCAACCTGTCAGTTACCTTAGAGTGATGACTGAATTTAAAATGAGTGAGAAATAAGTATGTAGGAGTGAGACATGCTGGATGAAAATACGACAGTGTGCAAAACATACTTAGCTAAGGGGTCTGGTGGCCATGTACCCTGGGAAAATTTTGAAAAATAGACTATACAGTTTTGAGAGCATCTTAAAATATTATTATTAATGTAGCTAAGTGGTAAAGCAGTAAAAACAACTCACTTGCATGGTACAACTATACTATTTAGCTACAGTATGTAACGTAGTCTATAGAGTTATTGTTTGCTACTGTGAGCTTTATTGTATTCAACACACAAAGAAAACACCATACTGAGCAGTGCACAAAGGCCACTGTGAAAGGGGAGTAACTTGTACTGAGCTAACCAGATATTACAGTAAACAACCACTGTGAATAATATTGGTGCTATTCACTATTGAATAATATTGAAGCCTTAGAGATAAAAATTAAATTTGCTGCTCCATATGAACAGCATCACAGTACAGCTGCACGTGTATTTGCATGTGATACAAGCGAGCCGGCACCGTTCACTACGAAATCTCAAGTACGAAAGTATACGGCTCGCTATCGCGGGGGTACAAAGATTGTAACGGGCTCGGATTGTAAGTTAATAGAGACTATATTATAAAGCTAGACAGTCTGTTTCTGAAAAATGCGTGAGATGTTTGCAAAACTATACGTGAGTTGCAAATTCAAGAGTGAGATTGGAGTCAAATGCGTGTGTCTCACGCGCAATGCGTGAGAGTTGAGAGCTCTGTACTAGTGTATTCTCATTAGTGTCCTGGAGACACATAAAATTGACAGCATCATAAAATCTCAGCTCGTACAGTATGAGTTCCATTAAAACCCACCACAAAATTCATTGGAACAATTAATAAGAAACTTATTACTACTGTCACAATGTCTAGTAGTTTTGTTCAAAATTTGCATTACACAGCTATAGTACGTTCGCGTTGAGCTGAACCCTCAAAAACGATTAATAACTTACGATTGCTACATCGCACGGGCCTCCTGTATTGCTCGATACGTAGCGCTTCTCAATCCGCTAAAAATATATTAAAAGCGCTTCATTCGAATGTAAGACACTCTAGTTATGACACTGCAAAGTTTCTCCATACATTTTCAATGGGGAAGCCTCTAAAGCGCGGCCCTTTGATATTCATGTTGACACATGTTTGTGGCGAAGCCAGACGTCACACTCCCGCCCTCGACACGCATGATATCACCATCTGTTATGTAAGAGGCTGTAATACACTTTTGCAAGAAAAAATAAACAGTTTTTGTGTGTGTAAAACAGAGTTGCGTGAGTAGAAGAGCTGGGGCCACTGTTGCATTGTATTTAGAAGGTAAGTGGCCCACTTATCTTCAGGGGAAAAACCTCTTTCAGCCATTAAGAGTAAAAACCCAAATTATAACAGCTCAAGTACTTTTATCCAGCATAGGTGTACCTGCAAGTGAGGCAAACAACATGTTTTTAACTTCACATTTACCACACAGCTGCTTATTCTCTCCTATTCCCATCTAGTCAATTTGTCATTTTAATCCTTTTCCCATCACTTTGTGCACATGCCATACAAGCCGTTTCAAATCAGCACCTGGTTCTCAAAGTCACATTCCCACAGAACTCTACAGAAAGTTTCACTAAATGAAATACTGTTTGTATGCATTTGGACCTATAATACCTTTAGTGACTTTTAAACACTCCTGCACTGATCAATATACACAATGTCTGGTATGTTCACCTTCTGCAAGCATAATAAAGTAACAATAACTTTGAAAGTGCATGCACTTACACTTCATCTGTTGTTTTTTTTCATGTACTTTGCAGAGTTCAATCCCAGCCATCCGATGACTCCTGGAGAACAACATACAAGTTGTAACACTAGTATTGTAAATATCAAACAATCTTACATCAGATGAAGTAGGCTCAGAAGAAGACTGTTGCTGGTGGTGGAGGAGTCATTAATACCACCATCACCACCATCACCATCTTCACTATCGCTACTATCACTGCTGACGTGAATGAGGAATCGTTCTAGAAGTTCCTCATGAAGTCCATCCTGTTCCCAGTAATGATCTTCGACTTCTTCTTGAACGTGCTTTATCAAAGATTGCCACCTCTCAGATGTAACAGCCTCAAATCCTTGATAAACCAGTTCCTTAACTTCAGTCAAAGTAAACCTAAATAGATGCCAAACTATAACAATGTCCATAACAATGTTGATATACCTCTTGTTGTTCCGCTTTACGTGTCCCTTCACTTGACTCCAGGCCATCTCAATAGGATTCAGTTCACAGTGTGCAACTGGTAGTCTGACTACTTCATGGCCTATTATTATGTTAGCCGAAAGAACTGGGATCACAACAGTATACCAGAAAAAAGCCATACCAGAAAAATAGCTATCACTGGTACAACATAGAGTACCTGTTAGCATCATACAACTAGTGTCAAAGTCTTCATACAGGCTGTCGAGCAGTACACAATCCAAGACAATGCAAAGCACGTGCATGCGCGTTAATTAAAGTAATGGGCGTTAGTTCGAGTAACCAGTGCACGGTGTTCTTTAATTAGAAAATACCGCTTTTGCAGGGAATCTAGAGCAGGTAACAGTAAGACGATTGCTCCTATTGCTTAGCCTTATTTCGCAGTGGGGATCGCAGTTGTTAGATTGTCACAGAAAGGTCAGGTGGGTTATAGAATCCATAAAGTTAGTCTGGCGCCGCCCGCCCTTTTGCAAAAAGGGGCGGGCGGCGCCAAACTACCAATTTTATGTGCCCACGTATCCAATTTTGCAGGCCCTGTCACATTTTGTAATATATGTCAATGATGCAAGTCACTGACAAAAGATTGTGACTATCTGTCACCATAGATAATAGACACCCCATAGATAATAGACAGGGGTGTCTATTATCTATGCTGTCACCTACAGCATTGAGGATGTCAAGGTATCATTGTACTACATAATGTGCATACCGTACAGCATAATAATTTAATGGGGGGGGGGGGGGGGATTTTGACAAATTTGGCAAATTGTTGCAATTCATCAATTTTTTCCTCGTCAAAGCTCATGTGACTGGTTAATTAGAATACTGAAGTCAACGCATTCGTCAAAATTTTCCTTGTAAATATTTGACAATGGTGAATTCGTCAAAATTTCCCCCCGTCAAATTACGCTGTACAGTACATGTTTGTATGTGTACTGGTGTCCTAGTGTTAGGCTACTCTGCCCCTTTGCAAAAAGTAAGGGTCTGATTCCTTGTGGTGCTTATGAGCTCCTGGTGATATACAGATACTAAACCATTTCTACCACTCAAATTCGGTGGTAGCCAATTCACACACAAATCTCCTTGGCAACACAATGTTTTTGTTCTAATTGAAGGGCAATCATCTGACGTAACCAGCAGTTACATATGCTGTTTAATTGAATTTCTTTTGAAATGATATGGTATCTGTATTTCACCAGACCCTTACTTTTGTGAAGGGGCAGGCAGCACCAAACTAGTGTAAGGCAGAGGGCAGACACAATTTAAGTGCTGCTATAACATGTTTTGTTCATAGTGTAGTCAGTGACATTAAGCATAATAATGTTTATTGTTGCTTTGTCTAACATGTGAAGAGTTGGGAGCATGCATGACTTACATAAAATGAAAAGTTTTCAAAAAAGCCAAGCATACCATTATAAAGCTTCTTGATCCAATTGTCCAGTAAGCCCCATCCAACCTAGTTTTGTATAAAATAGCTGACTGTGTTATCCAAAAGTTTCTTGAAGTAAAGTAGTACAGAGGAAAGCTTTCCAACATGTCAGAATGTGACTGTATGTGACTATTGAAGTATATACCCATAATGAGGAATTGTACATGTTCATAATTTAATTTGTTTATTTTCAGGTATCTTCTTAAAGTTTGTGAATAACCTTACCATCTACTAGTATAATTTCTATATTCTTTCAACAACAATGTTCAGATCAGAGATAAGTAAAGATCATTCATTTATGGTTCAAATACTCTAATAGAGCATACACCAGGGCCAATCTAGAGTAATTTGAGATCCTATACATTTTTGTCCCATTAACAGTTTTGAAAGTGGACTCATACTGCATGTACTCATAGTTTGCATGGATGGAGTCTCTGTAATATTCTGTATTGATATAACGCACAAGTTTAAGCATCCATGTACGTAGTTAATGTATTTCCTTCAACAACCTCATATATGACATACTGTGTTGTAATATCAGATGTACTGTATGTGTACATTATTGCTTAATTATATGGGAAATGATTCATTAAATGCATGCATGGGAGAAATATTTAATATGAGTTATCAATGAATTTTAAATTATACTTTGTAATTTATTTACAGATGTAGACGTGGTATCTCCTGAGTTGATGGATCCAACCAATCATTGATATTATAAACACAACAACATAATGTAAATGTGGTGTGGATGGTAAGTTAAACATATTACTTCTGTTTCCTTCCCTTGTGATACTGTTACCTATATACAGGCTCCACTACTAAACCAGTGTACTTCCCGTCAACATTACAATGGATCAACATTTACTAATAGTCCAATGATCACACCTAACATCTCATCAATCAGTACCTCAGACTACATCACTGGTCACCCACTAGCTAATACACACTACACCATCACTGTGATGTCATTGTATAGTGATGGACCTGATGGAGTTAGTAACCAAATGACTATCAGTAAGTTGACTGGTATAGTTGAACTGAACTCTTGTGTGCCGGTTTACTCACAAAAGAATTTATTGGGATAAATAAAGCCCCTTTAAACTGAGATTACTCTAATAGAGCATAACCTTGTTGACAAATTACTCTAATAGAACTACTCTTGTTCAGTTAATTGTGTATGTGTAGAATTGACCCTTCTTCTATTCCCTGACACTTTGAGGTTATGATAAAGTGTTCTCATAGAGGTTTCAGATCTGTACCCTAATCCTGACTGTAAATACATACCCACAATGAACAGTGGTTTTGTTGGGGGATTCCACTTTACCAGTTTAATACTGTAAACTGTTTAATTTTTAGGCACCTTCTTACATATATAACCCCACCATCTACTGGTACTATTAGTGTCATGTCAGTTACTGAGATCACTGGAGACGATCCAAGTCACCAAGTGTGTACCAGTTGTACTAGTTCTCAACCTGTTACTATAGTGGGGGATGGTCCACTTGTTATATCAAATCTTATTGGTGGAGATTATACTGCTTGTTGGAGATGGTGACTGCATCCAGTAGTCATAAAGATCATCAAAGGACAATGGTATGTGTGACTGCTTATAACAAGTCAACAAATATTTCAGTGTACAAGTATGGACGATATAATGCAAAATGATTTTAACATTTAATGGGTATGACATCACCTATAATATTCTGAGTGTTCAATTAGAGTGTTTTAAATTTTTAGTAGCTAACAAAGTTGTGTGGAGTTATGATACCTTAGCATCAATTATATGGATGAAATTTCATTGAAGGTTGTGTATCACATAAGAATGGAGGGTGTGGGTGGTAGCAGTGATATTACCCAAGGTTTCAAAATGATAGTGATTGTAGGTTATTCCACTAGAACTAACTGGACACAGTAGAGCACAAAAAATTGCACATTTCACTTTACTGTTCATATTAATGGCATCATCTCCAATCACCCAACTGTCGTTCATGTACAGACATTTAGACATGTATTACATGTATTAGGGGCTATTTGTGGAAGTATACCAGACTATATAGTATGTATGTACATGGATCCTGAAAAACAGCTAAAAAATGAAAAGTGGAATTTTTCTAATGAGAATTAACATTTCAGCCAACTAGTGGTGACAGTAAAAGTGTCAACAACAGACATGTGTGGTTTAGCTCCATTACAAGTTTAGGAAAGGATTGTAATGGATACTACATTTTTGTGGCTTCCTAATAGGAAATGTATGGTGGAAATTTTGATTGACCGTAAATATTGTGTCAGGCATTTGAACAAAAAGATTTTAAAATATTTTTAGCGGGTCAAGTAGTACTACAAATAAGCCAAATTTCAAGATCATGTGTAAATCAAATTACATCCGTGAGTTATTAAATGTTTTTGAGGATCCACTGGCAGCTCAACACGTACATACTACATAACCCACATAGTTTCTTCAGACATTGTGCAGCTATAGTTATACACCTTGTTCACACTACAGGTACATCACATGTATACTAGTGGAAATTTAATCCCTACCTTTTTTCATGGCAATACTCTGTATATCCGAATTAAATGTCCACTGGATAGCCACAGGTGTCCCTTGTTTCATTGCTCTTTATTTATATGATTTCTACAAATTTTTGTACTTAGAGTATGCAATCACAGAACCTACAACATATTAAAGAATAGTGTTTTTTTGGCTTTTGTTGGTCACAAAAGAGCGACATAAAAGAGCAGCACCCCCTAAGAGAAAGATCTTATATTTCTCTTTAAACAGCTACTTAATTTTCTCCGTAACTAAATAAAAGATTATCTTTGAAGTTCTAAAATCTAAAAGTTTTCCTGGGGACAAACTCTACTGTGTAATTTTCATTGCTAAAGTTTCCCCCACACTTTGGGCTACATTACCTCCTATAAATCTAGGTACTATTGGCAGTGGAATGCATAACTATCCTTAGTTTAAAAATACTACATGTTTTTAGGAGTAGACAATGATAACCTTATAATGCTGGGTAAATTAACCATCATTTGTGGCTAAATTTAGATGTATATACGATACATCAATAGATTTATCAAGACAAATTTTCAGAGATTATGGATTTGAATTTTGCTTCATAATAAGTGTAGCCATGATGTCCATAGTAAGCTGAAGACCATGATTTTGAGCATTGGTTGGTGTATCAACAGAAAATATTTGAGCAAGTTATATGGAGACTATATGTGACTGAATTTGACAAAACAAGGCTTTGACGCACAAAGCTTTGTTAGGAGATATGGCGATTTTAAGGAATCATTGTGTAATAACTTCCCAGTGCCTACAACTGTGCAAACAAAATTTGCACCAATTGTTCATCTGTCCACTAGCTATCACTGAGTGGGTGTATACATTTCTGATACCCAAAATTTGCCCTGTTTTGAGCAGCTTTTTTCGAGCGGGTAATAATATCACAGGTGGTAGTAATAGGGTGGGAGGGTGGGGGTGGACGGTGGTCTTAATATACGGGTATAAAATGAAATAAGAAGACGATTGGAATCCAGAGGCCAAGTTTGGGCTCTGCATGACCCTCCATGGCCCTCAAATTACTCCAAATTGACTGAGAACACTATTGGCGAGCTCTCTGTGAAGTCCCAGCTCACTACACACCATTATCACAAAGCCATGGCCATTTAATGGTGCCAATCTCACACTCGTGGCTTTGACAGGGTCGGAAGAAAGCTGCTACAGAAACCAGACTTGTCAGTGCTGAAGGAAGTACAGTGTGAAATATGATAGTGTATTAGACCAGCAATCCATTTCTGGTAAAATCGTAAGTTTGATTTTGTGTGTGTGGAAGCCTTGTTATGTGAAATCCGGTCACATATAGGGTTTTCAAGACCACTCAAGGTCAAAGAAATATATATCTGGGAAATTGTCCAAGAATAGCCATTTCCAAAGACTTGTGTTCCAGCTGGCCCATGTTACTTTTAAAGTAGCTAATACATGTCTTCAGAACTCACTCGTGACCTGAGCAAACTAGTGACATGGTCAAGGGCATGGCTGTGGTATAAATATGTAGTGTATTGATGTGGTTATCCATTCATGGTGAAAAGTCAACTTCAACAATTTGGTAGCTGTACATGTAAAAGCCTTTAGAAGACATAACCACTTTTAGTAACATACAGCTAGATTAATGTTGGTGTGATTTGAGCATTTCATCAATAACAAAAAATTACCCAGATCTGGCCTGTATGGAAATCCCCAAATTTGCAGATGAAAGCAAGTAATCAAGTTTGCCTGTAAACAAACATACTTGTTTGCTAATTCTGTCAGTCCACACCCTAACGATGGGCGCCACTGTTAAATGTGATGTAACACACCCTGACCACATGATACAGTGTGTGTACCACTAAAGTATATAAACAAACCACTTAATCTGAACATAGAAGCCATAGTTAGTGTTATTCATCCCTGAGGGATGAATAGCATTAACAGTTATTCATCCTTATTCTTGAGCTATTTTCAGTTGAATTGGTTGAGTTTTGTTTATGAAATTTGGTCAGTGAAAAATGGCTGTGTCTATCTGTGTAGCTTTGTGTCTACTATCTTCACTATGTTCAAGTACAGCTGGTAAGTGTTACTGTAATTTGTGTTATTTTGTGAATACTATGCTCCTGGTATACATTGTAGTTAACAATGATTGCATCAACATACTGTGTAGATATTAATAATCAATCACTACTATAGTTTATTATTGTCTTGATATAATATTTTGTTGCTTTCTATGCTACAGCAGAAAATTTAGTTAAAGCCTGTGTGTCATTTGATGCTAACCTTGATGCCTTTCTTAATGTCCAATGGAATGTAAGTATTTTATATGCACAGTAAAGCATTTAGCAGTGTGATGATGTGTATACGCTGTAACAATAATATGCTTTGGATATAGAATGAATGTATCTAATGTAGGGATGGGCAATTATTCAATTATCGTGATAATCGTGACTATTTTATTGGCAATAATCGATATCGTGTACTTTTCATTGACTAGCGATAATCGAAACTGGAAATTATTGTGCAATAATCGTGATAGTCAGAGAAATATTTGTAAATATTCATTGTAATTTTTCCATTTAATTGACAATTCATAATGTGTTTAGTGTTTCATCACAAGAGTTGAGTGGACAATAATCGTGATAATCTATTTATTCATGCCAATAATCGTACAGCGAAATATCAATATCGCCCATCCCTAAACTAATGTTGTGATGATTGTACAGATAGGTATATGTATAGGTATATGTATGTACTATATATGATTATTGGATACATGTAGTTAGTATACACTTACTGTACATATTAATGGTTCACCTGTATAATTTATGGTGAAATTCAACTACCCACTGTACATATAAGGAGATTAGGTCAGTAATTACCTAACAATGTATTTGATTATCATAACTGCTAAGTAAACTGTTATTGTATGGTGTCATTAATATGGTCTATGTAGTTTACTAATAGTACAAATATCACTATCAATGGGATGAGCCAATTGTACAATGGAACTAATGCTACAGATATACCATTAACTATCAGGAGAGATACTGAGGCTGTTAGTGTGATAGTATGTGACCAAAATAATAAATCATCTTGTCAAGTAGTAACTCACGGTGAGTAGCTAGCTATTATGTGTTGACTGGTCATTTTAATTTTTCCATGCAGCCACTGAATATTTATATGATGTTACATGGAGAAGGATAAATAATAACACATTGGAATTTACATGTGAAGTGGCTTGTAGAACACCATCAATTGCAGGGTGTAGTGTTGTGCTTAGTAATCCTGGTGGAGGTGGAATGTCTAATGTCATTACTGGACTAATTGAAGATATCAGGCCACGTTTTGTTACTGTTGTTATTAACAATGTGGACCCAATCATATCTTATGATTATCGTGCTAGTGCTCTTGTCATAGTGAACAGTACAATATTTCCTTCTAATATTGTGAGAAGAGTAATACCTGCACAGATAATATCTTTAACCACATGTAAGTGGCTAATCTGCATAGGTAAAATATATTGTCATAGTAGAAAAAGGCATTGGGTATCTATATGTGTAGTAGTTGTATAAGCTGGATGTTATTGTACTGCAGTATTGTACTGTCAATCACCACAGCATACAAGGTACACATTCACCCATATGATGCATGTGCTATGCAGTTAATGCAGAGCTACTTACTACTGCATATCAAACAGTACGATAGACCAGAAAAATGTCCAGCTAAGATTCCAACGTGTTGTTCTTCCATTATTTGTCGCTTCAGCGAAGAAGGTACGTGCTACTATCTGTGGTAATTCTCCCTATTTAGAATTCAAGCAGTAGAGAATTCGATCTGATACAGTGAACTGTTGAGCTAAAGTAATCACTTCCTATGCCTGTTGCCCTTTCTCTGGTAAGACACAATCTTTGAAAATACAATATGATGGGGCGCAATTCAGGATCTGCTAACTGTTGTGAGCCCATTAGTTAGTGGCTACCCGAACTTTTCACCTCTGAAAATTAACAATAACTTACTGAAAGAAACTCACTTCTATCTTAGCATGTAGAACAATCAGTCATGGCAAAATTTCCTACAAATGTGACTATTTTTAATAGCGCCTAATTCTACTGTAAGCATGTCAAGGTAGTAATTCGATTGCAAACGAGATGAAGTCAGTTGCAAAGGTGACGATTTCAATAGCAAAAAACCTGTAAAAGTAGACTAACATTGCTGTCCAGTGCATCAGTCTGACCACTTTGCAGCCAGTTGAATGTGCAAAAAATGATTGAGATACACTAATAGAGCAGTTATCACAATATACTCTAATACAACAGTCATCGCTATACTCTAATAGAGCATTCAGTATAGAATATAGCCACTTTTCTCTTCATCTAAAGTAATCACCTTTTGAAAGTTCCAGTGAGCCATCTGCATGGCATTGCATTGATAATTGATCATACTTGTCATGCGTTAGCATTTTTACACTCAAAAGTGTTTTTGTATCTCAAAGAACTAAACTCACTTTCAGAATATTTTATTATTTTTATTATTAGCACTTTACAGTGACCAGCACTGAAGGTCTGACAACAACATGTTATCATGAAAGTAAAATTAACTAGCTATACTACTAGTGATAGATGTAAAATTGAATTAATTGATACTGTAGCACAAAATTACATAGAACCTTGATGCTAGCAAAAAGGCAGAAAGATACTTCGTAAAATAACAATAACCTCCAGATGCCATTTCAGAGGGTCTATTTTCCTGGGTGAGCATACCACCAAGCCCCCTAGCTTGGCATACTACTTGTCACATGCACTTGAGTATCACTTATAATATCCAAGGAGCCAAGTGCATTAATACTGAAGGATAAGTAACATCAGTAGTCCTTGTCTGTGATCTACAGTAGGCTGGGTATGAAACAGTTGGGGCAAGGGTTGCCCACACATCTGATACATTCCCATATGAAAAGACACAGTAGGTATGACAAGGGATGAGGGTACCTTTACTGATGTCTCTGCTTTGCTCATGTAGTGGCTGAATGTATAGGTTTGTTAACTATTGAGGTGCGGTGATAACAACTTTACTGACAAGAGTGGCAATCAGAAGTACTAGTTGGGACAGTTTGGCCAGACTGCAAAGAAGCTGCTTTCTGAGGATCTACCATAGTAGAAGGTAAGAGCCAATTAACATTACTGGCTTCACTAGACAATCTAATCCATAAGGCCTGCTCAGTCACAGGTGGTCTCCTAATCCCTTTCAATTACTTCTATACTGTCTTCTCTAAAGTAATTGACAAATCAGTCAAATTCTCGGTGTCAGTCACAACTTTCTGTAATTTTGAGATTCTGTAGGCACTGAAGAAGGTTGTTGGCTGAACAGTTTATTGTGTAGAGCCAACTTTGACATTCTCTACTTGGTAGCAACTAATGATTCCTTCAACTGCTGATTCTGAACCGTTGCTGTTTTCTCTGCAGCTGAAAGTACTTCCTTATAATCAAGCAACACTAACCTGGTGTGTTCCTCTATCAACTGCTTGATACTAAGGATTGCTGTAATTCCAACAACTTATCTTCTGGCTGACCAAGATGTTTTACTGGGAAGTTGAGCTTGTCAGTAAAGGGTTAAGGATGAAGTTGTTGAAGCCTTTGAATGTTCTGGGACTGAAGCCTTTGGGCCTGAAATTTCAAGAAAAGGTACACTAGCTCTCATCCTGAAGCTCCAATTGTTGAATGCCATCAAATATTTGTTTCACTACTAAATTGTACATTCGTTGGCTTACGGTTCATCTCCTTGAGCTTGCCTTCTATCATTATTTGAAGGTCATCAAGTGTAGGAATATTCTGAGCCTGTGACAGTTTATGAATCTGTAAGATATTTAGTCTAGTGTATGTGGAGTTTAATGATAAACTTCTATCATACAGTACGGTAGTACTGTATATTAGGGATCATGGAGATTTGGGTTTTCCTAGCCAAAAAATTCACCCAAAAACCAGCTTCACAACTCCATCCTGGCACCTTGGCAGTATTGGTTATGCATAACCAATCCCAAAAGTGCCTTCAGTATGATCCTAAAAGCCTCCAATAAACTGTTACAAAATTTAAAAAAAAAATGATTCAATGGAATTTTCTACTGACTAACTACCTGCCTGCCTGCCTGCCTGCCCACCCACCTGCCTGCCTGCCCACCCGCCTGCCTGCCTGCCTGCCTGCCTTCAGGCAAGCATAACTCAATAACGGCTAAAACTATGGACTTGATTTTTCACTGTTGGATGTTGCTTCATCCCGAGACATGCCTTTTGGCATACCGCAGTATGTACAATGCACGCATCATGGACTTACCTTTATCCTCCTTTGTGTCCCATCTCTTTTTGCTGACAGCCCAAGGTGTCGATTCCGCAGTAGCACGATGCATGGCTTCCCTACAGTACGTTTGTAAATGGTAATTGTCCATTTTTCCATGGTGAGGAGGAGGAATACCTGCCTACGGTGAAACATAACAGTAGAGCAGTTAGATGATGAACTAATTTATCATTGTTAGGTTAGCAGTTAGATTTGCCTCTTACTACCCTTGTAAGAGGAGGAATACCTGGACTGATAATACAATGTAAGAGGCAAATCAACGTACTCATTAGCTACAGTAAATTACATCGTACAAAAAGGCAATGGGTATCTGTATGTTATGTAAATAGTTGTAGCAGCTGACAATTAATATGTCATATTCAATAGTATCTCTGCATTAACCATTCAGTAGCACTGTAAAAATATCAAAGATACCGAAATATCATATCACACCATTTTCCTGGCGGTGGTGGAATGTCAAGTGTCATTACTGGACTAATTGAAGATATAGGACCACGTTTTGTTACTGTCGTTATTAACAATGTGGACCCAATGAGATCTTATTTGTATTCTGCTAGCTAGTGCTCTTGTCATTGAAAACACAACATTCATCACTTCTGATGTGAAGTGATGTCATAAGAAGAATCATATCTGCCCTGATAATATCTTTAACCAGTTGTAAGATAGCAAATCTAAACATTATTGTGCTATATACAGTAGATAAAGACAATGGGTTAGTACCGTATAGCCAGAAAAGTTGGTGGGAGTAAAATTTGGCAATGAGTGGTGTTTCAAACCAAATCATTGAATCTGTATAAGCTTTACTAAATTTGCCAACCTTTTTTCTTGTCAAAATCCTATGGTGGAAAATTCACCTAAGTTTCCTCCCACCAAACTTTCAGCTATACATTAGTAGTTGTAGCAGCTATTATATTGTAATATCATTGGACTGTCAATAACCGCACTATACAAGGTACAGTACACAACCTTGAATAGGTGACTACCTACACAGGATACATGTACCATACAATAACAGTGCTACTGATGGCTAATGTAGAGCTACTATTGAATATGACAGTGGTAATTAATAAAATTGTGCCAAGAGCACTTGCTAGCTAACACTGTATATAGTGTAGCATGTATGTAACTTGAGTTAGTATAAACTGGATACTGAATTGTTATCAGCTACTTTGAGAGATGAAACATGGAACACCTAGTCAAACATTTAAAAATGTTCACAGCAATGTATTTTTGGCCAGATTGCAACTCCCATTCATGTATGGTGTTAAGAATATTGTAGGGATACATGTAAGTCTCATAAAATAAATTTGACTGAAAGTTGCTCAGTGATCAGCAGTAAAGAAAGAAAATTTCTTTTAATCATTACGATACTGACATTTGCTCTTATACAAGCCCAGTGTAAAGTAGGTCATGAAAGAAACCAGTGGTGCTTTTCCTAAAACAAATAAGAGCACAGAATCTATTCAACCAAGTTGTAAACATTAGTTTTACACTTACATAGATATCAGCTGATTTAATAGTAAATGTTTACATGTAGATGTACTGAGCCATATTAGTCAACCCTCATAATTAGTAGCACTACGTCTACGTGTATATTGTAGACTGATCGCTACCATGTTATCAAGATGTTATGATGACCTCTGTCATTTTCTCAAGCCTAACCAAAATCAATGTCCCTATTAAAATGGTAGAAATCATATTTCAGGTGAACCCCACACTGGCGAGAATCTTGTAAAATTTCCTTATTTATTTGTATGGTCAACAGTGTCACAGTAAGCATTTACAAGTGTTTACTCAACACTCCTAACAGTTCGTATGGTAGCAGTGTCCTGTATGTTGCTAACATGTTATGTTTAGTGAAGCTAGCAGTGTAGTGTTACTGATTCTGAACTTTCCTATTTGTTTGTATACAACTGACTGAAGTCTGAATTTCTTTTGTCCATGCTGGACTCAATGATAGTTTAATTCTGCAGTAGCTAGCATGGCTTACAGAGCCAAAGGGACTCCCCCAGCTGTGACACCATGTATGTGCCAGAGACCAAGACCAAACTTTTTTCTGAGAGCTGCCCTCTAGATTCACAGACCAGCCATATGACAAGCCATTCTTGTACAAAACATACATTTGATTAAGACAATGCTGGATATGATAGCTATATGCTACAAGTTACAACAATGACATCACAGTGCAGCAGGTTTCATTAATGAAATGATGACTTGTACTGCTGCATCTTGAGCTCAGCTACATCATATAGCAGCTGGCCCAGATCCCCTGATCATTTTGTTTGTTGGTCTGTATGCAATGTAACAGCCTGTACATGTTTAAAATAAATAATGTTGTAAATAACAGTATGGACTGACGTGTTCTTCATACTACGATATTATACTACTAGCTAACTATGAAGTACTACACATATTTCACTAATTCACTTCATTCTGGCATGTCATACATGAATCTGCAGTAGTGGAAGTAGTATTGATTTTGATTTGTTTACATATTGAGGAGCTTGTTATAACAAAACCACTGAAATAGTAGCATCACTGCATAGAACCAGCTGACATAAGCTTTGTAATATTAAAACCGCTGCATTTAATTAAGCCAATCAGTGCTCCTTTTGACAATATCAACTTATCGTGCGGGTGAAACAGTTATAGATGGGCAACTGTTGAATGCTTTTGTAAGTATAGAAACACTGGCTAAGAGCTAACAAACATAAAGTTGAGCACCAATGCTACCAAGGCATAATATTGTATATTACTCCGGGTCAATCCATGCCATCCCACCACCTCATTATGTAGTGCCAGGCTAGTGGCACAGCTAATTGGTTCACACTGCAATTTATCCCTAATTGTGCATTCCTGAATGTAGGAGTGATGAAGGGGTGTCATGGCTTACAAGCATATTATTATACACATGCTATCTGAAGACTCCTTAGCCAGTACCACACACACACACTTTTATGGGACACTGTTTGCAAGAAAAGATCAAGATACTCTAATAGAACAGTCAGGATATGGATACTCTAATAGAGCAGTCACAGTATTCAGTAGCAAGTTACTTAGCTACGTATGTGTAGTTATATTTAATTGGTGGAGAGCAGCCATTGTCAGCAGGCTGTGACCTTTTTTTTTTCTTTTTTTTGGTCTTCAACTTACAGCTGGCCTGGCCCCCTCACTCTTTGGCTTGCTCCATGCACCGCCCCTGGGTAAATATAACTAGTTTTTCTATGTTCACAACACTATTAAACAACGTGATGAATTTCATATCTTACTGTACCTTTCTAACATTTTTAGAGATCATACATACAGCTGTAGTCAAACAGGGAAAATATTTGTTTAGCACATTTCATAAATCCCCAGTGTAGTATGTAAATGCTTAAAGTTACTTGTAACATTGCTCTATGTATTATAGTTGTTATTAAAAAATTTTTTGTTGCTTTCAGTAAACATTTCACAACCTGCTACTGATGTGGTTAACGTGTGTCAAGGAGACAGTGTAACCTTAAGGTGTAGAGCAATCTTCAGGGGTGTTCCAGTACTTGGTTCATGGGATAGGAATGATACACTAGTTAGTGCTCAAAACAACACACCTAATCACTTCATTAAATTCAATTCAGATGGTCAAGGACTAACAGATCTCATCATCACTGATATTGGACTAGAAGACAACAACACTCTATACACATGTCTTCATAGTAGTATTCCTAATAATGACAGTGTCTTACTTGTTGTGGAAGGTATACTAATTGTATTTAAGTGCATTTTACATACACGATAACAGGAACAACAATACTGTGATTCCCACACCTGCATAGCTCCATGATTCCTCATCCAAATGAAGCAATTTTACTACCTGCTGTGTTGGGTACATATAATATCCTATTTGGATGAAATCACTCCAGTCATTCCTGAGATACACCACTGTAATAAATGACCAACGTTTTGGCTTTTGTTTCTTTGTTTTTCTTCATTTTGTGTAGCATTAGTACTGGCCATGGAAATGTAATTTTTCAACAACTGCAAATGTGTTTATACCTATGTGTCTATAATGTAAACACAAGATTCAAACCATATTGAGATTAGTGAAATCATCAATAGTATAAGGATGGTTGGTCTGTGTTAAATTATTTCTAAAATCAACACAAAGAGTGCAGAAATTAGAATAAGCATGTACAGTAGTAAACTTAAAATTGAGCAAGGGAGCATGACAAAATGTATATATAGCTTAGTTGTAGTTATAGCACTAATATGTTTTCAGTTGAGGAAATGCATAACTGCTATATAATATATATCTAATCCAAAACAGCCAAGCTGTAAAAAAAGAGTGCAGCCCTGAGAAAGGCTATGGTGAAAAAAGATGTGAAATCCAAGGTGGCGCCAAGAAATGGCTGTGGTGGTAGGTTAATGGTAAAAATTTAATAATGACAATTCAGGTGAATTTGGTGCCGCTTGGTCTTGGCACAAAATTCACCTGAATTGTCGTTATTAAAATTTTTACCATTAACCTACCATCACAGCCATTTCTTGGCCGCCACCTTGGATTTCACATCTTTTTTCACCATAGCCTTTCTCAGGGCCGCACTCTTTTTTTACAGCTTGGCTGTTTTGGATTAGATTTCACTTCTTTTTGTATTTGTATACCCCAAAGCTGGCCTATGGCCGGCTTTGGGACTTTTTTAACCTATCTGTTTTTCTTTACTACAAGAAGAAGAAAAGATGAAGCAGGGTGATTTCTTTGTAGCTGACCTCCCTGCAAGGTGATCCTTCTAGCTGATCTCTCTACCGGATGACTTGTTTGTAGCTGAACTCTCTACAGGGTGATTTGTTTGTAGCTGAACTCTCTACAAGGTAACTTCTTCTAGCTGATCTCTCTACATGGTGATTTGTTTGTAGCTGAATTCTGTATAGGTGATTTGTTTGCAGCTGAGCTCTTTAAATAATGGTTTCTTTGTAGCTGAACTCTCTCAAGGTAATTTCTTCTAGCTGATGTCTTTACAGGGTTACTAGTTTGTAGCTGAATTCTCTACATGGTGGTTTCTTTGTAACTGAACTCTCTACAAGGTAACTTTTTCTAGCTCATCTTTCTACAGGGTGATTTATTTGTAGCTGAATTCTGTACAGGTGATTTGTTTGCAGCTGAGCTCTTTAAAGAATGGTTTCTTTGTAGCTGAACTCTCTACAAGGTAACTTCTTCTAGCTGATGTCTCTACAAGGTCACTAGTTTGTAGCTGAGCTCTCTACATGGTGGTTTCTTTGTAACTGAACTCTCTACAAGGTGACCTCTTCTAGCTGATCTTTCTACAGGGTGATTTGTTTGAAGCTGAACTCTCTACAAGGTAACTTCTTCTAGCTGATCTCTCTACAGGGAGATTTGTTTGTAGCTGAACTCTCTACATGATGGTTTCTTTGTAGCTGAACTCTCTACAAGGTAACTTCTTCTATTGATCTCTCCACAGGGCGATTTGTTTGTAGCTGAACTCTCTACATGGTGGTTTCTTTGTAGCTGAACTCTACAAGGTGATTTTTTCTAGCTGAACTATCTCTTTCCATAGTTGCATGAACTCCCTACAAGGTAACTTCTTCTAGCTGATCTCTCTACAGGGTGACTTGTGTGTAGCTGATCTCTATACAGGTTTCTTATTTCTAGCTGATCTCTTGAATTCTCTTCAGGGTGACTGCTCTATTAGGATGACTGCTCTATTAGAGTATCTCGATCTCGCACTTGCTGCACCAAGTTGGATTTCGTGTTATAACTCCGTGGCTTTAAGTCTGATTCTTCTACACCATAGATGAGCCTTTCTAAGATGATTACTCCATCTGTACAACGATTTTCAAAGCATTACCCCAAGCGGTTTATCTTGTAGGCGTGGCAAGCAGTCGTTTTTTTTTGTTAGCTAATCTCGATTGCGTAATTGTTACACAATGTTGGTTTTTTCGTTGTATCTTCCTGTTTTTTAGCTCGATTTCTTTCAAACCACAAAAGGTTTGAGGTTCAATAGTTAACCTATTCACCCACCGATTTTCAGCTACTTCCCATGCGCGGTTTACCCTGTAGGCGTGACAACATATTGGTGTTATTTTTCGTGAATAATCGCTCATAACTCTGCCTGTTTATTGTATTCCAGCCAAAGTTGGTACCGAGATGCGCCTTTATATCCCCCTTCTGTGTGTCAAATTTCAAGGCAATCGGATATGGCGTTCGAGTTTTATAGCAGTTTTTGTAAGTGTGCGACAAGAAAAAGAAAAATAAGAAGAAAAAAAAACGAAGAAACTGAGCCAATTTTTGAAGTCGCATATCTCGGGAACGTGCGAAGCGATTTCGCTCAAATTTGGAATGTGGAGTGCTGCAGTTGGAGGGCATGTCCACAGCAAAAATCGTCTTGTTTCATCAAGGAAGCACAGAACTACGGAGGTGCGAAAATTGCGTTTTCTTTCTTCCTGTCAATATACTCACGGGTGTTACGCGCCGGCTTCTTGGGCCGCACGACACACTATCGTGTGTCTTGATTTTCAGCTCGTTGTTCTAAGCGGTTTGCCTGGTAGACACGAAAACTAGTAGTTTTTTATTCATAAAAATCGATCGCGTAATTTTGACACAGGTCGGGTTTTGTGTCATATCTCCATGGTCTTTATCCCAATTCCTTTCAAACCACAAAAAGGCACTCCTACGATGGTTGCTCCATCTACATATCAATTTTCAACTGATTCCTCAAAGGAGTTTACCCTGTAGGCGTGACAGACCTTCGACCTTATTTTACGCAAATAATCGGTCATAACTCCGTGAATGTTCATCGAATTCCTACCAAAGTTGGTACAGAGATCCGCCTTAATGAGCCCTTTAAGTGTGCCAAATTTCAACCCGATCCGAGCACGAATTCGTGTTTTATGGCGGATTTTGCGAAGTGTGCGAAATGAAGAAGATGAAGAAGTAGAAGAAAAAAACGAAGAAATTAAAACGACATTTTGTTCGCTCCTATCTCGGAAATGGCTGGAGCGATTTTCTTCAAATTTGGTGTGTAGACTCCCCTAGCTGGCCGGCACGTCTGTAGCAAATTTGGTTCCAATCGGATAAGGGATCACAGAGCTACATAGGTGTGAAAATTGCGTTTTCTTTCTTCCTGTTAATATACTCACGGGTGGCACGCCGGCTTCTTGGGCCGCACGACACGCTACCGTGTGTCTTAATCTGTATAATACTCCCAACAACTCAGACAATCCAGTTTCAACATTTTTCAGTTCAGTTGTCACTTTTTGACACAATTGTCAAATTTTAAAACTCTAATCTTATTGCAAGCATGTACATACATACCCAGCCATGTATATGACTGTTAGGCCTGTATCAAATATGCCAGCATAGTAAAAGGTATAATAGTATCATGCCTTTTATTATGCTGGCATATTTGACGCAGGCCTAGCATGTCAATTACAAAGTGACTGTTCTATTAAAGAGCATTGATCCAAGTAGCTACATATACAATGCATTTGAGTGCTCTATTACAGTTTGCAATTTCCACTAACTGCTCTATTTAGGTAGTACATAGACTATCAGTCAATTAAGCTCCTTATGCTGGCATAGCACTCTAGCATATTAGGTGGATATTTCAAACTATCCATGAAAATTGGATTGATATTCCCTAATACAAACTGCAATAGAGCATTCAAATGCATTGTACATAATAGCTTCTTAGATTGATACTCTCTAATAGAACAGTCACTTTGTAGTGAAATACTCTAATAGAGCATTCACTGATTAAAATGTTCCAAGATAATTGTAAGAAATGTTGCTAACGTAGGAGCATAATGCAAGCATAATGGGAACAGTGAAGAGCATAATACAGTAGGTGAAACTTTTCAGAAATTTCTGAAAGTATTTAGGGCAAAATTTTGAGCATATTGGACTCAGGCCTATAAATGACTGTACATATTTTAACAATGGTGTTCATTTTGAGTACTATCACTTCAATCCCACTGTAGGCAGTCCACCATCTCCAGGAGACATCACAATTATTGAAGGTTGTTTGAGTATTATTGCATCATGGGATCCTATCACTAGTGACCCAGTATGTGGACCAGTGTCATATGATGTGACAATATCACCATCTGATGGAGTAGTGATGATGAGAATAACTGACACCTCCTACAATTTCACTGGATTAATACCTTATACTAACTATAACATCACTGTGACTGGTAGAAATGATGCTGGTGTGGAGGAACCTGCTAGTGTGATAGTGAATGCTCCAATGATAGTAAATAGCGTTCCTCATGGTAAGTACATGTATTTAGTGCAGTGCACATACAGTCATGTATATGCTGTACATGTATACATGTGTGGATATTGTCTGTTTTCAATATTCAATACAGCATAATTCACATGTGCTTTGTAGAAATCATGTATTTGTAGAATACTAAAAAGGTTTAAATTAATAATATTTCACATAATTATGTAATACATGCAGCAATTTTCAAACGAGGAGGGTAGATATATCACAGCATTAGAAAGTAGAAGAGGATGATGATGCATGGAAGACACTGAATCTAAAGCTTGTACCATTTAGATGTCACCATGAACACTGGCAGTGATACCCACTTATAATTATTCATACATATACAGTTAGGTTATGGCCATGTCTACCTCACTGGGTCAGTCCTGGAGAGGATTTCTAGACCACAGAGCACTCTTCACACCTCCACAGAATTGTACAAATTCATTGAGTTGAGAAAAACAGATCAAGCAACACTGGACTATGGGTATTCCCATGAATAGATAAAGCATGAGTGTAGCTATAGTAACTATTTTTAGGTGTGAACTATGTTGGTTTGACTACATGTACAGTAGCACTGTAGCAAGTTTACATTGAGCTCAAACATGTACCTGATGAAGCCAACACTGTTTACATGTATGTATGTGTGTATACAAAAGATTAACAACTATAATTTTATTGCAACATACGTATGCGATATGTGTTTATATCAGCTATATGTGTATGTGTCTACAAAAATTGTAATTAATTCAGGATTAAGCCTGCATACCTTCCAGAGCATCACTCACATTCAAAGTGAATCAAATGAGGTTTTTTGCAAATGCACTATAGCACAAAATGTGATGATAATAAAGTTTGTATAATTGTATTCAAGGTACTAAAAGATGGATGAAATTAAACTTGTGCTTCTGATTAAGATAAATACTTGGCCATGTGTTGTGTGGCCCAAGAAGTCATCATGCCATGCCAGATAGGAAAAAACATGCAATAGAACAATTTTCACTCATTTGCCTCTTCATGATTGAAAATCCCTAATGGGCAATGCAGTGCAATTAAATGTTTCTAAATGTTTTTGTACATTTTACTTTTTGGATGGTAAAATGCAAATATTTAACTTGATTATTGTTATGACACAGCAAGTGGGTGTGGTTAGTAGCACAAGGAAAATATGAATATTGCATTAGTTTGTCATGTGAACAACAACTCAAATCAATTAGTTTAGCTAAGTAGATTTAGCAATTTAAAATGTCCCACACATGATCAACTGTCTTTGAACAGATGATTATTGAGGAAAAAGATGGCCATCATCATTCCAATAGGGTTGATTAACTCTTATTCCAATAGTATAGTTTACATATACTTGCCTACGTAAAGTAGGTCATGTTTCTTTGCTTACGGTGTGGCTGTTTACATGTAGCTATACATATTGTACAGTAGTACTATACGTAGCTTATAATTATGTATAAAAAATTCTTTTCACAGTGAGGAATTTAAACACCAGAACAACCAAAGATACAATCACAGTGATGTGGGATGTTGCTATTTGTAGTGGAATTGTAACTTATTATGTGACATTATCTGATGCCAATGGAACTGTAATCACTTCTGTCGCTATCAGAAATTTTCTACAATTCACTTTTACAGATTTGATGAGCAATACATCGTATGCTGTAGCTGTGTTAGGTGCTAATGAATTTGGTAATGGAACAACTGAAATGACAATTGTAACAACTGCAACACTACCACAAGATAGTGAAGGTACTAACCTATACATGTAGTTTCTCCAATTTTGAAGCCCTGTGTCATTTACAATATGTACTAGTGCACACTTAGCTACCGCAATTTGCTTTTTTTTTGTTTTAGTATAATTTTTTGTATGAAAAATTAGTACGAAAATTTCTTGCATGAAAAATTTTATACAAGATAGAACTACTCTAATAGAGCAGTCATTTACATAAATCATACGAAAATATTTTTACACGAAACTTTTTATCACAAAAATTTTTATCATGAAAATAAAGCAAATTATGATATTCCTTATACTTCTAGTTTTAAGAATCAAACTCTCTGCATCTTCAGATAGCAATAGGTCTTCTCTTGCCATTTATTCATATCATGAGACTGAACATTAGCACAGGTGACCTCAATTATGGCCTCAGCTTATTAGTCAGTTACTATAATATGCATGGTAGGCTTTAGATTCATCACGTTACACTTTCTGGTGTTACGATGTATTTCCCACCCTCTATCCTCTCCCTTTCATGTTTTATGTGAATATCATTTATTTAAGCTTTCAAATACGCAATTTCTACAAACTATCCCACAGTACAGTCAGTTTGAACTATGCAATGTTGCTGAAACAGTCACCTACCATACAGGCAATGTACATACATAATCTATATACATGCTTATGCTTAAACTGGGATTTAATGTCAATTACAGCCAGCAGTTATAATATTGATTTAGCAGTTCTACACTACGCTAGATGCTACATCAGTGACAGATATATACGTGTACATGTCCACCCCATATCAAGGAGAACTACAAGCAAAATATTTATATTGTATTTATTCCATAGACACACCTGCATGGGCTGTTTCCTTCATTCACTCGTAAATCAGATTAAAAAATCTTAGCTTGTATATAACAGACATCCTTGTTACAATTCATGGATTTGTTAATTGTACGTAGTAAGCCTTGCTTGGAATCTCAAACAAGATCTTATAGATAAAGATAATAGAAGTTATAGTTGTAAGAATACATTGCTGTGTTTATGGAGTTAGTATTGCATGTATGTCAGGATGTGGATTACTACAACACTTGTTATAGGTATTGTTTTATAATTTCTGTGAGACTCTGTTCTGTTTCAATCGACATGATTATTATTCTTACTTTGGGAGAAATGGCCCTTACAAGAATGTAAATCCATGTGCCACTTAGAATGCAATTGCTTAGTTGTAATAGACACTTTTTGGTAAAAGGTTGTATAATCTATGTTATGTTTTAAAATTCTACAACCCTTAGTAAGGTGATACTCCTCAATGACAAGATATGTACAGTATGATTATATCAGTTACCTACTGAGGATAAAACAGAATCTAGCTACAGGTGTACTATATCAGATGATGACAATTGCCAAGATTCATAATTTCCTTTTTTTTTTTTCTTTAGGCAGGGTTTTATATACAGTAGGATCTCGATTATCCCAATCTTGATTATCCAAACCCTCGATTATCCAAACAGTGTAAGTGGCTGCTCTATTAGAGTATTTCGTCTTTAGGTGAACGTTCTATTAGAGTAAGTGTATGTTCTATTAGAGTAGTTGAACACAGTTCTGTATAAATGAATGGGCTTCATTTATTCAAAAACAAATTCACTTATCTGAATACTTTTATGATTGAACTGGCACATAGGTGTTCAGATAATGGAGGTCCTACTGTACTTAAACAAGTCATTTTGATATAATTCTGGAGGAAATTTTTTCCAGATACAGTGTAGCTTCCAATGCATGAAAAATACCCCCCCCCCCCCCCCCCCCAAAAAAAAAGAAGAAAACCCACTTTATGGTACTATCTTGTACAAGTAAGGCTTTCAAAATTTTGTTCATACAGGTATTGGTGAACCATCAGATGAGGATGGCCTCTCAACAGGAGCAACAGTTACTATCACTTCAGTGGTCACACTTGTTGTTGCTATACCAGTCACTACTATCATTACTATTATGTGTTACAAGTATTGTAGTGAGAACAAAGAAAAAAGTGGAACCAGTGATCAATTTATACCACTTGGACAACATGTCAAAATGGATGATAATCCATCTTATGCTATTACTCAAGTTGACCAGGACACTATCAAAATGGATACTAATCCATCTTATGATATTATGGACAAAGGAACTATCAAAATGGATACTGACCCAGCTTATGATATTATGGACAAGGACTCTATCAAAATGGATACTAATCCATCTTATGCTATTGTGGACAAAGGCACTATCAAAATGGATACTAATCCAGCTTATGACCTCATTAAATAATTGCACGTTGTACAGTCTGTGGTCATCATAATATTGTATGATGAACAAATGGATACATGCATTGAGATAATTATAACACACAACAGTGAAACCAGGTTCTCTAAAAGTCCATTACAGTGTAGCTATAGCACAGCAAAAATAGTGTTCCAATACTACATATTCTAACCCCGTCTTTATTCAGTATTGGAACAACTATTTTTAATAACTCCTTATAACGAGACAAAACGAACCTCAAATCTATAAATGACTCTAATGTTA